>NW_021604660.1:1281790-1312896 GCF_004785775.1 Grammomys surdaster
CTCCCTCCCTTTCTTCTTTCTTTTTCTTCTTCTTCTTCTTTTTTTTTTTTTTTGGTTTTTCAAAACAGAGTTTCCTCTGTGTAGCCCTGGCTGTCCTGGTACTCACTCTGTAGACCAGGCTGGCCTCGAACTCAGAAATCTGCCTGCCTCTGTCTCCCAAGTGCTAGGATTAAAGTTGTGCACCACCACTGCCCAGCACCTTCTTTCCTTTTTAAAAGATGTTTTTTGTTTTGTTTTTTTGAGATAGGGTCTCTCTCTATAGTCCTGGATGTCCTGGGGCTTGCTCTATATACCAGGTTGGTCTTGAATTCACAGAGATCCATCTTCTTCTGCCTCCTGAGTGCTGGAATTAAAGGCACTTTCCAGTTCCTGTGGCAACTAGTTCTTTCGACTTTAGTGTATTTTCATGTGAACAGATTCCTACTCTGAAAACTCCTCTAATTCAGTTATGTGTAACATATAAGTCACATAGTTTATACTTTGAGATAGCCTAGCATATAACCTCGGCTGGCCTTGAACTCCAGATCCTCTTGCCTATAGCTCCCAAACTGGGACTCTGGGTGTGTGCCACCAAGCCCAGTTTATATTATAGCTTCCTTACCTCTTCTCACCCATAGTAGTTTATTATCAGGAAGAATCATCGGTTTAGAGTTTGTGCTTGCTTGAACGCTGACTGAAACCGCTGGTCACCTGCCAGGCAGTACCCTCGTTCCCACATCTGCTACGTTTGGAGTTTTAGATAATGATCACTTGCATCTCTCATCCTCTTTAATTAGGAAATACTTCAAGTCCCCCAGACAAGTGAGAACCTGAGGAAAGATAAAAATTCAACACATTTTCCGATGGATCCCGGTGGCGTGCTTTAATTACAAAGGTGAAACATTTGCTGGATTACCCAGAGCTACTTTTGAGATATTTCACTTGGCGCTTGTTTTTAAGAGGTAAATATGTGTGTGGGTGAGGTGTGGGGTGTTAAAGTGTTTATTTACATGAAGGGTGTTTGAGTCCACAGATGAACCACAAGAATCTAATCAAAAATGGTTCTAAAGAATGATCAAGAAAAAGAAAGAACTCGATTTTTTTTTTTAAATCATGTTTAACCCATTTTAACTGCAATTGTAGATTCAAGGTGGGAAACCAGTTACAGAACCCTAACTCCAGGATGTCAGGCACGAAGGTACAAGTTTGTAAAAGGCCTGAGTCAGGAGGATGGAGAGCTGAAGGGAACCTGAGCTACATGGTCAAAGTCTGTCTCAAAACACACATACACATAAAAATACATGCACAAACACATATGTATGCCTACACACACAAACACATATACAAACAAATACACACACAAACATGCACATATGCACAAACCACACACAAACATACACATAAACACACACAAACACACACACACAAAGAAAATAAAGGTCAGCAGCAATCACGTGTGTGATGAAAGAATTATGTCCTTCCACACCGTCATGGAGCAGCAAAGCTTCGAGCAGTTAGATGAAAGCAGAGTAAAACAACAGATCGAAAGCTTTTAATTCAAAGGGATGATAATCTCAGTTGTGTTATAGTTTATTGTATCTGCTGGCTTTATTTTTAAACTATGAAGTAAACATTATAAATTATGAGTTCTACAGAATATATCTGAGACCTCTTGGTTATAAGGTTTTGGGTTTTGTTGCTGTTCTTTTGGTTTGGTTACCCTAGACCTTATGGTCTTCCTGCTTCTACCTCCAGAGTCCTGAAATTACAGGCATGCATGCATCATTCCTGGCTTCTGCTATAGTGTTGACATATACTGAATTATTCATGTTAGAATGCCAGATGTAGTTACACTTAAATTACAAATTATTTTAGATTCATTAAAATATGTTTAAAAAAAAAGGCATAGACTTTATGTAGTCCTGGTTGTCCTGGAGCTTGCTACGTAGACCAGGCTATCCTTTAACTAACTCCCAGAGATCTACCTGCCTCTGCCTCCCAAATGCTGAGATTGAAGGTGTATTCCACCATTTTTAGCCTCACTAAAATATGAAAATCATGAATGTAGGATGGCTCTCCAGAGATATTTTTTATTTGTTTGTTTGTTTGTTTTGTTTGTTCTTGAAACAAATTATTCATATATTCCAAGTTGTTTTTGACATTACTTTGCAGTTCAGGATGATCTTAAACTTCTGATTGTCCTGCATCCCCCTCCCTCACCCTGGGATTACAGACATGTTCCACCATGCTTATTTTTTCGTAGGTTATTGTTACCTGGCCTCAGCTGGGCTGGAACTTGCTAGACTCCCGGCTCATCTTGGACTTACTTTGTCTCCTGCCTCTACCTCTCAAGTCCTACAGTCACAGCCTTGTCACTACCCCAGGATACATAGGCACTTCTAGTTCTCTTGATAGTGAGGAGCTCTGTGAGCTGAGATATGTATGCTGGGGAACCGCTCTGGTAGTGAGGTTGTGTTCTCGTGGCTCTGATATGTGAGGTGGGAGTGGGGGGGGGCTGTGAGTTTGCTCCACAGCTGTGTTAGAAACATCAGGGTTTTGCTAGGCTCTTGCCATTCAGAACTCTGGCTAGATATGAGACTCCTAACTCTGTTTAACGAATGCTGATAGTTTACCCTCGAGTTCTAAAGTCCTTCGAGGTAAGCTCAATGATAGTAACGTTCTAAGTTTGTGACTAAGATGGTGCAATTTTACTTTTTATATTTATGTATTTGTGTGTACGTGTGTGAGAATTCCTGCCTCTGTACCTTTATTGTGGTGAAAAGTATTCCCCTTCTATAGTGTTGTTAGGTTGGCAAGCTGGCACCTTTATCTGCCAACGAACCGTCTACATTACTCAGGCTAGGATAGTTTTTTGTTCTGTTTTGGGTTTTTTTTTTATATAGAGAATTGTGTGTGTGTGTGTGTGTGTGCATACATGTGTGTATGCTTGTTTGAACTTGCATGGAAACATATGTATGGGTATGCAGCATGTGAGTATATGTCCTTGTGTTTGATCTTCAATTGCACTTCCGTGTTTGTGTTTGTTTGTTTTGTTTTATGTGGTTTTGTTGTTGTTTGGTTTGTTTTTGTTTCTGTTTTTGAGACTAGGTCTCACTGTATTCCTAGTTGACCTGGAACTCACAGAAATCTGCCTCTACCTGCCCTGCCTTGTCTGCTGAGTGCTATAATTAAAAACACCCACCACCAAACCCATCTAGAATTCTCTATGTAGCTCAACCTATTCCCAAATTTTCCATCTGAAGTTATACATGCGTCCCTATAGCCTGGAGTTAGTATTTACTTTTCTCTTCCTTATCTTCCTTCTTTTTGACACAAAGTCTCACTATGGAAAACACCCCTACTCTTGAAATTACAAAGATCCAAACCCTTCTGCCTCTCCTCAATGCTAAGATTAAAGACATGCATGCCTGGTTTTATTTACTAATAAAATAAAATAATTGAATGGGCTTCTGCTACCATAGCAAGGAAAACTCTCCTGTACAGACTTAACCAAATCTGATGATCAGCATAGTAAAAACATCCTGAGGAGGGCGTAGTAGCAGAAACTCCCAAAGGGCTCCGTTGGGAGCTACATGTATGGAGGCAGGTGGCTCGAGGCATTAAATGACTGGGGCAGAGAGTTTGCCTTCTCATGGGTGTGTGTGTTGGGGGTGTGAAGGGGTGCCTCTCAGGACTGTTTACATTCAACAAGAAAGTGTGTGGGCACTGAAATTTCTCTACACATTGGAGCTCAAGTAAGCATTTAGTCATTTCCCAGAAACATCTGGTGATCAAGAGGAAAAAAGAAAAAAAAAAAACAACAAAATAAAACAAAAACTAACTTAAAAATCTCACTGTTTTGAATACCTCCAAATGAACAATCTTTTCCACAGGCTCCCTTGTTTTCCTTGTTTTCTGTATGCACTGTTTTGTGTGGTTTGTTCCACGTCTCCTCTTGAATTCTGAAAGTTGCCAGCTGCAAACTCTGACATGTCAGGGGCTCAATTATATTTGCCTCAACCAAGAGAAGGTAAAAACAGAAGCGAGGAGCCAATAAAGACTATAAACATGTTCCTACTGTTGGTGTGCTGCCGTTTATGGAGAAAACTCACTTTTAAGATTTTTAATAAGCTCTCCAACTTCAATATATATATATATTTTCATCTGCCAAACACAAAGCTCAGCTGTTTTGGCATGTTGGAAACTGAAGTCATCTGGAAATTTTAGAAGAGGTAACATGTGGGTGGGGGCCTAACACCAGGGGCAGGTGGAGAAGCTGAGCAGTTTTCATAAAATAAAAAACCAGTCCTTGGTCTGGAAGCTTAACCCAAACATCCAAAGACTAAGGTAAAAATTCGCTGAATAAAATAAGGGAATTGAACTGGGCCTTCTAATATCCAAGGATATGAGACAATTCTACCACCTTTAAAAAGCAGTTGTAGTGGAAGTGGTGTTGTGTGTGTGTGTGTGTGTGTGTGTGTGTGTGTTTGTGTGCATGAGTTGGGGGGTGGAGGTGAAGTGCACAGCTCTTAACACCTCTTTTAGCTGATCTGTGTTCTGTTCGCAGCACCCACATCTGTGGACATACAACGGCCTGCTCTGATGCTCTTTGTGGATATTTGTATGTATGTGGTACCCATAAACTCACAAATACACATCAATAAAACTAATACATCTTTAAAAATGAAAATTGTATGTAGCAACAGAGATTGAACCCATAGCCTTGTGACTGTAGGCAGGGCCTCTACTATGTCACTCTGGAACTGCCATTGAATTACATCTTAGCTAATTTGTCCCACTTGGCTTCTAATGGCTTTTTTTTTTCTAATGGTCCCCTCTCTCCACCCCCCAAAAAAAGTTTAGAGAATTTTCTGGATGTGGTGTCACAAGCTTGTAAGGTAGGGCCAGGAATTCAGCCTCAGCTACATAGCAAGTTTGAGGTTAGCCCAGCCTGGGCTACCTGTCTCAAAACACAAACAGAAAATTTAATGATATCATTTTATATGTATGTGTATTAGAAAAATAAACAGAACTTAATGTTCCAATACTTGGAAGGATTAATTTTTTATGCTTTTGGGGACAGGAACTAAATCATTCAGTCATTCCCTAATTCTTAACATCCAATAAGTGTTAGGTGTGTGTGTGTAAAATAAAGTGGTTTCTTCTACAAATCAAGGTTTCTCTGATGTCCCGTATAAAAAGATGATCGTTAAATGTGACCCTGTTTCATCTACTTGTGTATGTTCAAATTTTGTTACATACAATGTAAATATTCTTGTTTTCTTCTGCTGGAGTTGCACCAAGGGAGGTTGTTTTAAGGGGCCTCACTGTGTAGTCAGTGTGGACTGGGGATCATTATGTCACTAAATCTTTTAATACACCGAGAGAAATGTTGATAGTGATTTAAATGAGTAATTCTTTTTGTCTTGGGTTTTATTCTTTTGAAAATAGCAAGGCTCTCATACTCAGACATCCCAAGCTGGTTATGTGGCTGAGAACCTTAAATTTAAAAAAAAAAAAAAAGCATTATTTTATTTTTAAAACTAGTATAACATACTGGGCACCATTCTGTCATTTTAAAGTGTTTTTATGACCCCCCCCCAATTCCCCCGAAACCCGGAACTTCGGACCCTCCTCTGCCTATCTCTCCCCCCCCCCCCCCCGCACCCCCTCCCCAGTTTATATAGTGAAGATCAAGCTGGACAACCACTCTACAACAGTGGCTCTTGACCTTTCCCAAGATGCAAACCTTAATACAGTTCATGGTGTGGTGACCTCCAACGATTTTCATTTCTACTTTTTAATTTTTAAATTTTGCTACTGGACAGTGTCTTCGTTCCTAAGGCCATCGGAAATCCATGTTTCCTAGTGGTCATGACCCACAGGTTGTAACCTGTGTGCGGTTGTAACCGCAGCTCTGTAGTTACATCTCTGTCCCTACATTACTATTTCAGAAGTCAGTTCTCTCCTTCTACCAGATTTTTTTTTTTCTGGTTATTTTTTCCAAGACAGGGTTCCTCTGTGTAGCCCTGGCTGTCCTGGAACTCACTCGGTAGACCAGGCTGGCCTGGAACTCAGAAATCTGCCTGCCTCTGCCTCCCAAGTGCTGGGATTAAAGGCATGCGCCACCACTGCCTGGCTTATTTATTCTTGATATTGCATTTTGTGGCTGAAATATCAACTGACCAGAATCACTTTCCCCTTGCAGCGTTGATTTTTCCTGAGATCTTTAGGTCTATGTAGCCCTGGCTGGTCTGAAAATCCTGTAGACCAAATTTGCTTCCAAAGTCCAGAAATTCATTTACCTCTTTCTACCTGACTACAGGATTAAAGATGCCACCCACAATAACCAGCAAGTTACATTCACAAGATTTTAATAAAATTACCAAAATCTAGTTCCTTCTCTGAATGTAAGCATACCCAAGCTTGTAGTTGAGGACAATTTAAAAGTCTTGTTAAAGTTGAGTTCAGATGGGAACACACCTCAGTGCTAAAGCATATGTTCAACCTTATATGTAAGATCTTAGCTCCAACTGTATGGAACAACCCGTACACCCTCTCCAAAACTGTAATCACTACACTCGGCCTACAATTCCATGTATTTTGAGTAAGCCTTGGCCAGAGAATGTAGAGGCTGGCATATAACTCAAGGTTCCATTCTATGCGTGTGCAGGGCCCGTGTGGAGAGAAACTGTACTCCAAATTAAACATCTGTATACTTTATTTACTCTATTAAACAAACACCCTGGCCATTTCTCTTTTAAATATTCTTTAAAATATGAATCTTTTTTGTTTTTCCTGGTTTTTTGAGACAGGGTTTCTCTGTGTAGCCGTGGCTGTCCTGAAACTCACTCTGTAGACCAGGCTGGCCTCGAACTCAGAAATCCGCCTGCCTCTGCCTCCCAAGTGCTGGGATTAAAGGCGTGCGCCACCACTGCCTGGCTTAAAATATGAATCTTAAGACTGCAATGAGGTTTCAGTGGTTGGGGCACTAGCTGTTCTTCAAAGAGCCAGATTCGATTCCCAGCACCCACAAGGCAGTTCACCACTATCTGTAACTGAAGCCCCAGGAGATTTGACACCACTTTTCTGGCCACCACAGGCCAACAGGAACACATATGGTGCACAGACAGACAGGCAGGCAGGCAAAGGATCAAACCACATAAAAATAAAATAAAAAAGTGAATTTCATTAGTCTAAGACATTATAATCATTGGATCTATTTTTGGTAATCTTGATTAAATTTTGCAAGTTTTTTGTTTAAAATCATACAAGACATGCAGGCTATCTTTATTATACTAAATTAAAACTTTATTGAATAAAGAACACTCTCCCGAGCACATGATTGGATGGGCTAGGTCTACCTTACATGCAGTGAAGCTGAACATGACAGTAGTTTAACATGGAATGTCAAACAAATTAGTTTCTCATTGTACAAAAAAATCTCTTTATGGAGCTGACTCTCGCAAGAGGAAACACATGATATCTTAACATTTCAATCATCTGTGATGCGTTTTTTTTAAAGTCATTTGAAGAAACTGGTGTCTTTAGCATACAGTTCAAATAAATTAGTTACATGTGCACTGCTGAAACCGCCTTCACCCCCTCTAGGATTTCAAAGACAATCTTAGTGCAAACATCCACGTTGCTTGTCAATCTCAAAGACTGTTAAACTCAGAATACAAGTTCTGAGTTAATGTGTAGTTAAGTAGGACAAAAATGAGATTACCAGTTACTACAAAGTTCCTTTAGGCTCACTTGGTAGTCCACTCTAAGCAACCCTCTTCTAAGTCTCTCACATTAATGACTAAAGCCTGTTTTTACAGTACTAAAACTCTATCATTCAAGCATCAATGATTATATTTCAGAAAAAGGAAATCATTCATTTCAGTAATGGCTATTACTGCTACATTCTAAAAAAGAGAGAGAGAAAAAATCATAATTAACAAAAACCATTATCCATAATAGGATACATGGAAAAACAATATTTTAGGGAAAATCTGTGCTTTACTTGCACGGCAGGAATTCTATAATGTAAACACCACGTTGGCCCACACCACAAAAAAAAATCCACGAGGAAGGTTCAAATTTGAACACTGTGTGCATTAGATTCAAATCTATACTTGTGAGTTTATACTGCCTCTGCTTGTACCAGTAATGACAAAACACACGCTTACACACACGCATACCCACACGTAGAAGCGATTGTTAAATATCGAGCATGGCTTGTCTCCCTGATGCTAATTCAAAAAAAAAAAAAAAAAATGACGTTACCTCTGTTTTAAAAATGTTGATAGAAACCGTTTGGTGAGGGAGAGGACCAGTTGAGAATGATGTACGGATGGCACAACGGTGAGACAGATTCGAAAAAGAACCACTGAGATGCAAATGCATGGGCAATCTAGTGTCTGAACTTCAAATTGATACTAAGAATGAAAATCCTGCACAAGGTCCATCCATACCTGGAGGGTCAGGCCAGGGAAGCTTACCTGCAAACTGCAAGTTTTAAACATTGGAATGTTTTAGCGGGGATGTAGGGCAACCTATCTTTTCGTAAAGAAAATGCAATGTTGAGGACTCGGATTCCTGCTCAAAGCTATCGCAGAATCTCAGGAAAACAAAAATTTAAAAAAAATTATCATCCACTCACTCACGTATCCAGAACCATTCTTAAGGTTCAGTTGGGTGAGGGGGGCAGAGAGAGAAAGCCCTTATACTATGTGCACCCAATGAGACTCTTACTAGAATTTAAGTTCTTTGAATCTTCTACATTAAATACCAATATGTACCTCCCTTATCCCTACCTGTTCCGCCCAGCTATCCCAAACACCCCCAAGGAACCTAGGTATTGTAATGTCTTTGTTTTCTATGCCTCATTACTGAGGTTGTTGAGTACCACCTCCATGGGAACGAAATGAACACCCCAGGTGCATGTTCTGCAAGCACCCTTTTTCTCCACAATCGATTAGAAGCTCGATGCTCAAGCCGCTTTTAAATCTCCAGGTCATCAGGCCGTGGTCTGCTGCTGGCGCGGCTGCTGGCTCTGCTGGAAGGTCGCTGGTCCACGATGGCTAATGGCTGAAGTTCATGTCCGGCAGCAACTTTTTTGGCGTTTTGGTTGTCGTCAGGGAAATCAAACGGCTGGGCGTGGGAGTTGGAGATAGTGCTTCCGGCCTGCCCCATTCGGTTTTGCTCTGCGCTGTAATTCGCCCAGTTTTGCTCGCTGGCTTGCTTGTTGTAGTTGCGGCACGAGGAATTGTTTCTGTCACCAGTAACCAGCTTGTACCCAGGAGGAGACATAGGTGAGAGTGGAGCTGTTGGTGAGGAGCAGCCATTGAAGTAAGCATATTTTGGAGATCCGCAGTCCTTTGATGGGCTCAGTGGGCCAGTAGTGGCGTGGTAAGGATCACTTCTTCCCTTCACGCGATCCTTAACGCCCTTGAAGAAGACATAGAAGAGCTCAATGATATTCAAAGCGAGAGACACCAAGGATACCACCAGCATGAAGATGATGAAGATGGTTTTCTCTGTGGGACGTGAGAGGAAACAGTCCACCTGGTGGGGGCAGGGATCTCTCTTGCAAGTGTAGACGGCACTCAGGCTGAACCCATAGATGTACCACTGGATCAGCAGGAAGGCCACCTCGAAGACAGACTTGAAGAGGATGCTGATGATGTAGGTTCTCAGCAGGCCCCCTCTCATCTTCACCTTGCCGTGTTCTTCAATCCCGTACTTGAACTTCTTGATTTCAATCTGCTTCAAATGCATCTCCACGTTGACCCCGTCGGTCTGGGCCACTTTGAGCTCCTCTTCTTTCTTGTTCAGCTTCTCTTCCTTTCTCATCACATAGAACACGTGAGCCAAGTACAGGAGCGTGGGCACAGACACGAATATGATCTGAAGGACCCAGAAGCGCACGTGAGAGATGGGGAAGGACTTGTCATAGCAGACGTTTTCACAACCAGGTTGTTGAGTGTTACAGCGAAAGGCAGACTGTTCATCACCCCAAGCTGACTCAACCGCTGTCCCCAGGAGCAGGATTCTGAAAATGAAGAGCACTGACAGCCACACCTTCCCTCCAGCTGTGGAGTAGGCTTGGACCTTGTCCAGAAGCTTTCCCAAGGCGCTCCAGTCACCCATGGCTGGGCCCCTCCTAAGAAAATATAAACAAAAACCAGGAAAACAACTTAGCGATTATAGACTGTAAATTGGTGGTTTGAAATATATATAGTTTCTTTTTTCAGGGGTCAGTCAAAATAAAGCAGATTCAACCCAAACTGAAACAGAATCCAAGCGCAAATCTGGCTACATTTCCCAAAAATGAGGTTGACTCAGAAGTAATAGCACCTAGATACATGGAGAAGAGCAGGCCCAACTTGCTGAAGATATATTATTAAGCCTCTCGATACCACCTTGCCATGTGACCTGACAGGCGTTTCCTACCAAGTGCCTTTGCTGATGTTATTTGCTTGATAAATGAGGACAGTTCTTCCCTGGGAGACCAAGGGTCTGTATGCCTGTCTAAGCAAACTGTTGACGTGTATTATTAACGTATAGGCACCTAAGTAAAGATTGAGCGAAGGCCCTTCAGCAACCAACCTTGCTTCCCAACATGCTACGATATACCAGTTTATTCCCAATTTTACTCCGAAATGGTTCTCCTTGATATATCAAACATGACATCTGTGCGCATTCTGAATTAAGTTCATCTGTACATTTCTTTCTTTCTTTGATGAGTCTCCTATCTTAGTTCAAGTTGTTATCTTCCTATCATTGCCTTCTGAGATTCTAGACATGTGCTCCCATACTCGGTCTGTTTCCTAGCATGAGGGAGGAGGGTTACAGCTGTTGAGATTAAGGCTACCCTGACACTCAGCCTACATAAAAAAAATCTCTAGACTAATGTACACATTTCAACTGAGTCCAATTTGTCTCAATACTACTTAGTAAACTTATAAACTGCATAAACTGGTATATCGTAGCATGTTGGAAAGCAAGGTTGGTTGCTGAAGGGCCTTCGCTCAATCTTTACTTAGGCGTCTATACTTTAATAATACATGTCAATGTTTTGCTTGATAAACTTTCTCAGCCCAGTGGTGTGGTACATACTTTTAATTCCAGCACTCAAGAGGCAGAGGCAGGCAGACTTCCGAGTTCAAGGCCAGACTGGTCTACAGAGTGAGTTCCAGGACAGGCAAGGCTATACAGAAAAAAACTCCGTCTTGGAAAAACAAAAAACAAGCAACATAAACAAAACAACAAAGGGGGGCATGATTTCTCAAGTGCACAAAAAAAAAAAAGGCCATTCATTCATCTTTTTGTACTTTAGATTTTAACAATTCTTTACTGAGCTTTGGGCCCAGAGCCAGTGCAATCCCTTGGACCTAGTCAGGACTGGAAGTTCATGCCTATAGTTTCTGGGCTTAGCATGTAGAAACAAGAGAATCACTATACTCAGGAGGCTAGCCTGTTCTACACAATGTTTCAGGCCAACAAGGGCTACAAAGTTAAGCCCTGTAACCAGGGTCAAAGCAAGAAGCAGCAGGCACAGAGGCCGTTTCTTTTCAGCAGAGCCTTTCAGAAAAGATGTAGTCAAAGATCTAGTAATTAAGTGCCTATAGCTCCCGAGGGAGAGGTGGGGTTGTGAACCTCTCCCCAGTCCATGGGTGCCTTTGAAGACGGTCAGAATCCTGCCAAAACTAGAATAGTAAGATGTGGGTAGGCAAGCCCATGCATATAGTATTTTCTAAACAGTTGTAGACAAAAGACTCTTTCCTTTGTTTTTTTGGAAGGTATTACAGACTGTGAAAGGACAATTCAGAAAGTAAAATTAGTATATGACACGTAAACAGAGAGGAGTGAAGACTGGCACCATCCAGAGTTGAACAGCCAGGGAAAGGCTTGAGGAGAAGGGAATAATTTAATCGTGATGGACAGTATAATGGTTCGACAACATAAAAGAAAGAACCTGTAATTTAGCAGAAAATACTAGACTAGGACTGAAGGGTAGTCCACAAGGGTCAAGCAAACAAGGAAAAACTTTGGAGCCATATCCAGACAGTTCTATGTGATGATGTGTAAATTGGCCCCACTTCTGTTTGCAAAGAACTGTAATATTCTGCCAGGGTCATCTGCTTTTGCTCAGATATCCATTCGCTAGGGAGTGGGGTGGCGAAAACAGAGTGATCAGCTGTTTGCGCGAGTCTCATCCCGGTCATGCAGTAGATCAAGCAAGCAGCTCGCTCAGGGGAAAAATGGGCACCATGTGCGCCTCCTCGCTCTTTAAGGCACAGTACAGCTGAGGGATGCTGGCGGAAGTTCATTAATGAAGTTTTAATATTCTGGAGTAAGAAACTTGACGTTTGTATAATTCTGAGATTCCACAAAAATATTCCCAGTGCCTGGGCATGTGAATTGGGTCACCAGTCGGTTCTCTGGGTAATAGTTTTTTTTTTTTTTAAATTATTGCAGCAGCGATTTAATTGCAAAGCTGTCTTTTCTTTAAGCACCCACGCAGCAGTCATTTGCATTAATGAGTTACAGTCTTTCATCTGAATATAAGATATGAATTATCCAAATTGGGCACTGTAGCTCCTGGAACATGTAGATACCTGTCATTACCACTATCGTAGACACCATCAAATAATGCTTAATGTGATGGCTCATCTTGTGACTCCAAACTTAGTTACCTTTCTGTTGGTAGCTATTCACTATCTCCAATCCACTGGCTGTTCCTCTTTTTTCTAGACCTTGCTTAATATTTCTACTTTTCCAAATCTCAGCCAGGAAAAAAAAAAAAAAGTTTTCTTTCTTCAGTACAGGGTCTTTGATTTAGTATGTAGCCCAGGCTAAAGTTTTGTTTCTTCAGTACAGGGTCTTTGATTTCGTATGTAGCCCAGGCTACCTCTAAACTTGTGGCAAACTTTTTACTTTACTCTCCCAAAGTGCTTAGAATATAGGCACTCCCAACCAGATCTGGCTCTTAGTTGAAACATTAATGTTCTTTCACAGAGTTCACAGAGTCCCTGGTACTGCCATCTTTCCTCTTTTCTTCAAGCTACAAACTACACTTACAAGATGGGGACATGGCACATGCCTTGCTTGACACAGGCTTCTTTGGTACTCGCTTTCTTCCTAGATGCTAAAATTGCAGGTTTATAATTATAGCATGGCCTAAGTTAATGCTTTGTGCAAAGTTCTCAGACATAGCTTATTCTTTTCATTTATTTCCTCCATTGAGTCAGAGTTTTATGTAGCCCAGGCTATCCTCAAAACCTGTAGATGCACATAGAAGGATGGCCTCGGTCCTCCTGCCTATACCTCTGTCAGGATTACAGGCCCAAACAAGTACTCGACTTAGCTAGATCTCCAGCCCCGAGTAGCAGATTTTTGGCAGTGACCAGGTTGGTCACTCTAGAACTTTTGGTATTTCATGTTAGAACGATTGCCTGCTCTCCACAATCACCTGGTTCAGATGTTCATAGCCCCAGACACACAATGTGACCTTCTGAACTTCTGCAAGGTGAGGAGGCCTGGAAGATCAGCCTTTTTTTTTTTTCTATTACTATTTAAAACAAATGTCCTAGGTGTTCTAATGTAACGTCTTGGAGGGAAGCAGGCAATGAGTGACTCCTCCTAAGATTGGGTGTTTTCCTGCCCAAAATATTTCCAAGTGGCGGAACATCTGGGAAGGAGACCAGGCCAGAGTGTCTAAATATTTAGTTTGAGGTACAGAGCATTTGGGGACAGCAGTTCTCGGGCACCTGTGAACTGAGGTCACTCTTGGCTCTGCTGGTTCTGTCTGTCGCTTACTCCTTGCCACTGTCCGAGATCACAGCAATGAAAACTGTTTAACCTAAACGGGTCATATTCATAATAGTTTACATCTTAGTTTAAAACTAGCTGACTGTGTCTTTCCCTGGAGTCTTAGCAAATCCTTGGTACAGAAGCTGCAGGCGAATCCCGTGCTGCTCATATTACAACAATATCACAATTAGAACAACTGACTTAATCGTACAGACTTTTCAACAGACAACTATAATGCTGAGTAAGAAAGAAATCATGGGCCATTAACATCGTCTTTTGAGAAGGGTCTCACGCAGCCCACTTCTCTCACTAGGTTGGCTTTGTATCTGAGGGTGATCTTGAACTCCTGATTCGTCTTCCACCTCACGTGCTGAGATTACACACAGGTGTATGCCAACACTCCCCAGCTAATAGCAATCTTTTCTGGACAAGGTCTCACTATGTAGATCAGGCTGCCCTCACACTAAGAGACCAGCCTACCCTGCCTCTGGAATGCACCACCACTCACCAACCACACCTAGGTAGCAATCATCTCAGAATGAGTGAGGTGAATTTAGATGAAGGTCCTTTAATACTTTAGATAAAATTATGCTATCTAACAATCTATAAGGAAATGCCTATAGAAGTTCTTGATTAAAGCCACTTAATGGGCAATTAAATAGAGGAGGTTATTGCTTTCTGTGTGTGTTCCCGCCCTGCCACTACCCACATTGTCTTCACCTCAGCCTCAAAACTGGTGTCTGGGTGCTTACCCTCCTCAACCTTCCAACTGCTGAGATCATTCCAGCTCCATTGTGGGGTTTTTGTTGTTGTTTGGTAAACAGAGTTTTTCTGTATAGCCCTGGTTGGTCTTTTTTCTTTTCTTCTTTTTTTTTTTTAGACAGGGTTTCTCTGTGTAGCTCTGGCTGTCCTGGAACTCACTCTGTAGATCAGGCTGGCCTCAGAAATCCGCCTGCCTCTGCCTCCTAAGGGCTGGGATTAAAGGCGTGTGCCACCACTCTCTGCTTCCTAATGTGCACTTTTGAGTGTGCCAACTGCAAAATATTGCATGCCTGCCTCTAAAACTTAAATGCAAATCTATCCCTCCTACCACTTTTTGTATAAGGTAACCTGCCTTTAGTACCAAATAGTTTCTTGTGACTCTTTCTTTTCCAACCTTAGCCAGATCTTTCATCAGTTTTAAGTTGATACATAGTTAACACACCTGAATTTAATGTGTAGATAAGCTTTATCTTGGAGATGAAATCAGTCTATGACTGCTTCCGATCAGCACCCTAGCATTTAGCCTGAGTCACCTCTCTTCAGTTTTCCTGTCTCCCTAACTTGCCAAAATATTTGCATCTTCACTCTTCTTTTTCAGGTCTCACCTCATTAGCCAACTCTCCTGAGCAGGAACTATGAAATAGCCCTTCCCCAGGTTCCGGAATTTCCCGTTTCCTCTGTCTTCTTTTTTAAAAACAGCTTTCCTCTATGCCACGTAACACACATTTGCTTACTGTCAGGGTCCTCCTCTAGAATGAGAACTGTGAGGAAGCTTTCTTTCTTTCCCACATCTACTCCTCCAGTACCCCAGAGTAAGACATGCTACATGAATATCTGTGAGGGAATTCAGGGGACTCTCCTCTGGCAGAGTGGTTGACGCCTGTAATCTCAGCACTTAGGAAGCTGAAACAGAAGGATCCTGACAAATTTAAGGTCAGAGTCAGGTCTATAAAAGCAAGACCATCTCAAAACAAAACAAAACAAGCAAAACCTCTTGTTTTAAAAAGCCAGAGAGGCTGGAGAAATGACCCAGCAGTTAGGAGCACTTGTTGCTCTTGTGGAGGATACGGGTTTGGCTCCCAACATGCCTATGATAGTTTCAGTTCCAGAGGATCCAAACCCTCTTTGGACCCGTAGGCATTAGGCACACACACTGTGCACATTCATATACTCAGACAAAACACTCATCCACACAAAGCAAAGGCTATTGCTGTGTGTGTGTGTTCTCTCCCCTGCTTAAAGTAGTATCTAAAATTCCCAAGGGACAGTTTGCTAAAGGACTGCTGTTGGTTAAAAAGACATACTTCAAATCATTCTCAAGCTGTTTAAATTTACAATGAGACCTCAATGGTGATTAAGTTCCTCTGAGAGACGCTCCAACCCCCCACCTCCACCACCAGTTCTGAGTGTTTTAATGGATGGTAACACATGATTTCATGGCAGCCAAAGACAATCACAGAAACTGTCTGCTTGAAAAGTTTACTTCCAGAGTGACAATACTCGTGAGAAATGGTTCTGAATAGGACAACATTGCTGGCATTAACCAGTTATTTAAATGTAGCAGCTCTACTCAGTTTGAGTCACCAAGTAACAAGGTGATTTTATCCAGCACCACAGAAAACATATCCAGATCAGATCAAACTCAACCTATGTAGCCTTACACCAGGTGAGTTTATGTTTGGCTCTTTTGTCAGAGAAACCTATTCTATGTAAACATCTTTGTTACAAATTCTAACACACAGGGTCTGGAGTACCTAAATTCTTTTGTAAGGAATTTCTTAATATTCCCAGGCTCACAGGCTTTGATATGAAACACCAGATATCTTCTTTATTCTGCTTTTTACATATCCTGGTCTGTACACAGTCAAAACATGCCAGACTCCACAGAATAAGCTGCGGTTAAGGCACCCCACCAGGAGGAAGATGGTGAACCAAGAGACAATCTCTTTCCCTGCCAACCACATTTGCTCAGTCAACCTTAGGGATGGGGACTAGCGTCAGATCAGAAGCTGCAGAGTGAGGGCCATATTCAACTGTTATCCAAATAGTTTCGAAAAACGTCATTTTTTGTCACTTCATCTGCCTCTACTCTCCCACCCACCTCCAAACGGATAGCTTACTAAACAATCCTGTAAGTCCATGGTCACATAAAACAGCTTTAGAGTGTTCAGGTGTATTAAGTACAATCTACTTGTCTCAGAAAGTCACAAGTGAGATAACCCATGCCTTTACTTCAGAAAATGATAAAAATATAGCTGTTTCTAAGGTACTGTAAATTTATCTCATCTGTCTTCTAATTTTGGTACCTTTTTCGATAGCACAATAGTAACTAAAGCTGTTAGGAACAACAGAGTTTCTAAAAAATGTAGGCAACCAGAAAAATTGAGATGTGAATTTAGGCAGTTACCTAAAGAACTAACCACGGTGAAATTTTGGCAAAAGGCATTTTGCTCACGCATCTCTTAATGGTAAATTAACAGTCTCGGAACGTGGTGGGAGATTTTAACCAATTACCCCAAGAATTCAACACATACATCTGTACCCTCCCACTTAAAAGAAGCTGGGAATTTTTAAACTTGGGAGTATCTACACTTAATGTAGACGTTAATGATACACTCAAGATGATTATTTTTTCTCTCTCTTGAGTGAGCTGGCTGAGCCTCAACACATCAAAAGTCAAACAAGATCTCGAAGGGAAGTTAGAACAACAGGAAAGGTGGAGTCCCAGGTATTAATCAGTGGGTGACTTTCCTATAGTTCTCTTCCCTCGGGGTATACAAAATTTCTACAGTTCACATGAGCTACACCCTTGCAGTACCACGATAAAGCAAGGCACAGATTATCCTCCATCCCTTCTCTCTGCGGGAACTGGAAACAACTAACTAAGCAACCAATCTCTGCTCCCTACGGAAGGAAATGCAGGCTTCCCTTCTTGCTGCCGGCTTTAGAACCAAATTTCCCGTGGAAGGTCAGCAATAAAAAACTCCCAACCATATATATGGTCTGTGTTTAGACAGTGTAGACAGTGGACTACCAAAGCACTGCCACTGCCACCTGGAACTCCAGGCAAAGGACAGGTAGCCACTCAGGTAGTCACTGTATTCTAATCTGGGTGCACAAAGCTTTCACACTCTGGGGAGATGCATTCCAGTAATTCAGAAGTCAACACCTCACCAGGACAGATGGTACAGTCTGTAGCTACGCTCATTTTCACACAACTTGGCCTAACCAGCAGAATTAACTAGTAGCCCTCTCCCCCAGGTAGTCTATGTCCTCATTGGCATATTTTACTTTACAGACGCAATCCTCATTTTAAAAAACATCAGGCTTCCTCATGGGACACTATTGACCATTCAAGGTTGCTCAGTGGTCTTTCGGATTGGTAAGATTCACCACCTTCCAGCCACTACTATTTTGTTTGGGGAACAAAGAAAATCAACCCCCACCCCCACTCCAAGCTGTCCTGTAGCTTTTAAGATCTCCTCTTCCCACCCGAAACCCAGCAGTGGGAGGAAAAGAGAAGCTCTCCTCCGGGCGCGGGCCGGGAAGTGCTCGAACAAGACTCTGCCAGAGATGCCCAGAGAGTGTTGGGTGGACCCGACGGCACTAACGGAGAGAACTCTGCTCGGAAGTCAAGGTTTGAATTTCCCAATCCTGAGCGGATTTGCCTCAGCACACGTCAGTAGCTGTGGCAGGGTTTCTCGAAGGGTCTTCTTTGCCCCTCCTTCTTCCGCCCCGCCTCATTCTTGGGGAATTTCAAGAGTTTCCACGAGTGTTACAAGTGCATTTACCAGCACCGGGGCTCCTTAGGTGTTTAGGGGACCTTCCCAGGGGCTCCACTCAGCCACCCGACGAGTTTAGGCAGGGAAACCGTGAAAAGGCGGCTCGGAGGGCGGGGAGCGGACTTCAGACTGACAACTTAAATAAAGTCGACCACTTGCTCCCCGACCGTCGGGCCGCGAGCCTGCCTCCCCTCCCCCCTTCGCAGGCAGCGGTCTGGACCGCGAAGCCTGGAGGCTGCGGGGAGCGCAAGCGGAGTCCGGAATGATGCTAAGGTTGGGCATGAGGTGCCCGTGCCACCCTCTGCCCTAAGGCTTTCACTTCAGAACGACTCGGCCTCGTCTGGTACAGAAAAAAGCCCTTCACTACAGACCCACCCTGATTTCGGTGTGGATTCAGGCCGGATAAAATGAAGACCCGGCACAGTGCTTTACACAATGTGTTACCCATTAAAAAACAAAAAATGCTTTAAGACGGACCTCTCACCCCCTTTAAACTACAAGTTAGCATCATTTTTGCTTAGTGCTTTGCACCCTCTGGTAGCGCCAATTCAAAACTGTCCCAACAGCTCTGAAGTCGCTACAGGTCCGGGCAGGCAGGCGAAGGGGTGGGGGGAGGGGGGCAGCTCCTTCTAAAGCGCGGCTCCAAAAATCCCTTTTCCCTATTCCTTCTAGGAGCTCGCGTTTTAGCAGTTGATTTTGGAAAAGCATCCTGGCACACACTGTTTCTAAATGCCCGTTCTTCCTCTAAGGCTCCGTAAGTCACCACCACCCATTCAAGATTTCTCGCGCCCTGAGTTGCCAGCGTGGAGTGAAAGAAAAAAAAAAAAGCTGTCGGTGCGGGCTAAGGGGTTCATCTCGTAGCACCGCGCTGGCTTGCACAAAGCAACTACTGTTGGTCTAAAAACCCTAACGGCAGCACCATGATCTACGTATTTTCTGGCTTAATCCTGAAAAGTCTAAGGGAGAACCACGTGGAAGTCAACTGCTGCTGCAGCGTCTCAACAAAGCACTCTGTTACAAAAGGAGCCTGCTTTTCCAAGGCTGTAGAACAGCTGACGGGCATTTCATAAGAAAAAAAAAAAGAACGTAGTGTCCAGAGCTATAGGAAGCAGGCTAAGCAAAGTTAACTGAGGTGCCCCCCCCCATCACCTCCCCTCCGCAACACCTCCATTGGCGACTACAGAAAAGTGAAATTAGGCTCCACAACAAAGAACCAAGTCTAGTAACTTGGTCCTTCGCTCTAGTTGGAAAAAGTTTGAGCCTCTTACCTGTTGCGTTATCAGCGGAACTTTTTAAACACCCAAAATAAAAGCCAGCACGTGGAAATGACAAAGGCACTTTGAAGATCATCGTTCTACTTACAGTATCCTAAGTCAAAGACGCAAAGCATTTTACAAAGCACAGTAGAAGAGTTTCCCTTACAGAAAGAGAAGCTACTAGGTACAGTGGTTTTTTTTTTTTTTTTTTTTTCTTCAAAACTTACTCTTTCACTTAATGAAAGTGAAGCCGGCGCGCCAAAGTGGTGGAACTCCTTGGAGGTTGAAGTCAAAGGAGAAGGAGAGTTCAGGCTCTCAGACCTGTCTGTTTAAAGTTTAAAAGTCTGCTGCTGTTTGGTACTTTCCTCACGCCTTTCCCCCAATGAAAGAAAAGTGCTGATACCTCGTAAAAGCGTTTTTCTAACTTGGAGCACAGAGCTTTTAAAAGTTTCAAGCCACTGACTCAACTAGGAGGAGGGGCTAGGAGAAAGGGGAGGGAGGAAGAAAAGGCGGGGAGGAGGTGGGGAGGAGGCTGGAGAGCGTGGGGCTGAGCAGGCAGAAGAAGCAACCTGGTCAAGATAGAGTTGTAGTTTGAAAGTGCTGACGAGCACGGGAAAAAAAATAGAAGAAACAGCTCTAGATGTATGTCAGCCACTGCGGGGCTGTGAGTCCTCACAGATGAAAAAAAACCTGTCGGGTGCAGTACTTGCTTCAGTGGATGGCCAGGGGGAGTGAGGAGATGTACCTTTTATGCTACCTTTTCTTAAAAAAAAATACAATAAATAAAAATGGAGGGGGAGACAAGGCCAACTCGTGCAGACTTGTTCTGCGTTGCCCAAGCTGTGTAAAGCTTGAGGTGGGTGTGAGGGATCTTTCTTATGACCTAATTCTCTTCCTCTTAAACATGGACAATTAACAAAGGAAAGAGGCGGTGGGCATGGGAAAAGCATTTCGCAACCAGACCTGTGGAGTGGTATGTCTACTCTTCAGTTTCTCTGCTGCTTTAGGTAGTTTTTACTTATTCTTTTAATTTAGAACAAGAAGATAAATGTTCTATGTTACAAATAAAAAATATATCATGTAACTTTTGACTGAAATGTTGGTACTGACCTCTACCCAGTCTCCAAGGAAGTGAACATACATATCTCAGTCCCATTCATGCCTACAATTTGACCTTTAAATCGGCAGGGAGATGCCAGAATTCTTTTCTTTTTCTTCTTCCTCCCTCCTCCCTCCTCCTCCTCCTCCTCCTCCTCCTCCCTCCTTCTCCTCTCCCTCCTCCTCCTAACAACTGCAGACACAGCTACCAGATACATAATGTTTGCATAAAGTCTGTCTGAAAACTTCATCCTCTCTTTCAATCATGTTCCTTCCAGGGGAGGAATGCCTGCCTGGTGACTGCCTGCCCACAGCTTCAGGGCTCTCTCATCACACCTGATGGAGTTTATGAAGGCCTGAGTCATATGACCTCATTCCTAGGGTGGGCAGCTCCTTTGAGGGCTCCCAGATGTCCTCTGAGAGGGCTCGTGGTAGGGCAATAAACAGGCTTCAGCGGTATTCCTGGAGTTAGGCAGAGAAATCTCTTGGCCTTTGTACAGGCGCCACCTGATTGTGCTGAACACCTCACACCAATGCAAATAGCTGAACAAGGGATGGCAAAGACTTCCTGGGAAACACTTTGCCGAAGCTTCCCTCTCACTGGGATGACTAAGGAAGTGCCATTTAAAATCACACGATTTAATACCCCAGAATGCTCTCTTACTTTTGAGGTTTGTTTGTCTTTAACTTAAAGAAGGGAAGTAATGTTACAGAAGCAGAAACTATAACCTGACTTTTGAGGCTTTATGTCCAGCAGTGTAATGTTAGTTTTTTTTTTAATATTTATTTATTGTGTGTATTCATATATGTGTATGCAAGTGGAAATTAGAAGACAGCTTGTGAAAGTTGGATCCCTTTTTACATCTCAAAACTGAAATAGATAGTCAGACCTGACAACAGGCACCTTTACCACAGAGCCATCTTTCTGGTTCTTATGAATTGTTTGTTTGTTTGTTTGTTTGTTTGTTAAGGACGAGGTCTCTCTACATAGCTGTAACTGTCCTGGAACTCACTATGTAGACCAAGATTTGGCCCTCAAACTCATAGAGTTCTGCCTGTCTCTGCCTCCTCAGCCCTTAGATTAAATGTATGCACCACATGCCTGGCTTACCACATTTATTTTAATTGATAAAACGTATACAAATTGTATGTAATGTTGGAGTAATGTGATATTTTAATACAAGTGTAAAGTTTCTGGTATTGAACTCAGTATAAGCATATTTATCTGTTGTAATATTTATTATTCTCTATAGGTAAATATCCAGACTTCTAAAGATTTTTTTGTTTAGAAACAAGCAATGCACCATCATCTATCCATAGTTAGCTCACCACACTTAATACACCACACAGAGAAACTCAGTAGGACAGAAGGCATCCACGAACCAACCTCTCCCTGGTCCTCTTTCCCTCTTTACAAAAACAAATTTTACTTAATTTAAAGAAAGATTTGCTTGCCAGGCAGGGTGGCACATGCCTTTAATCCCAGAGGTCTCTGCCTATAGCCGCAGTCACTTGAGAAGGAAAGGCATGATAATCAACTGAGATGAGTGTCAAGTAATCCTCAACCGAATTAGAGAAAACCCAGTGTTGAGCTAAACAACAACAACAACAAAACAACCAATGAAAACAAGCTGTAAAGACTGGTGGTGGAGGGTGCTACCGTGGGTGCTAGAATGATGAGAGGTGAGTTACAGATGCACCAGCTTTAGAGAAGAAAGGGAAGCAGAGGCGTTACAGCCTGTTGACGGACTGATAGGTCAGGAAACAAGAAGCAGGAGGAAGTGGAGTGCAAGTTTGGAAATTTAATTGGGAAAATATTACTAACACCAAAAAAGGAAGCTAAGGACAGGAGGTGACCCACCATTGGAAGACACAATGGGAGTATCCTGTGATGGAGAGAAAAAAAAAAAAACCGCCTAGGCAAAGATAGCCAAGTGGAGTCTCAACTGTGGGTTAAGGTGTTCAGGTTAAAATTGTGTAAAGATGCCTGGCAGTGGTGGGGCACGCCTTTAGCCTTTAATCTCAGCACTTGGGACGCAGAGGCAGGTGGATTTCTGAGTTCGAGGCCAGCCTGGTCTACAGAGTGAGTGCCAGTACAGCCAGGGCTATACAGAGAAACCCTGTCTCGAAAAATAAAAACAAAACAAAATAAAAAAAATGTGTAAAGGTTGTTGTTTAACTGAAAAGAATTGACAGCGAAAGGCTCAGGTTCTAAACTGTTTGCTAAAAGAAGGAATGTAGGCCACGAATCTCCAAGACAAAGGGCACAGCTTGAATGGATTTCCTCTAATGGCCAGAGAGACAAGAATGACAAAAGCCAGTTGGGTAGAGAGGAGAAAGGCATTCAAAATGGCTGGGAGGTGGTTTAGTTGCAAGGAAAATCACACCAGCCTGAGGCTTTCTAAGTCTTTAACTCTGAAAGGGCAATTATTCATTGAGAACGAGAGTGAATGCAGACCTTACAGAAAAAGAAGTGCTGAGGTAGAGCAGTAGGAAATGGGAGAGTGAAGGTAGTTTCTCTAGAACAGTCATTTGTCACCTGACTGAAGAGCTGATAAATATCTCCTTGGGAATGAAGATAGATCTGTAGAAGCCAGAGCTATCTAAAACTGGGAGGATCCAGAATAACATTGCAGTGGGTCTCAGATTTTATTATCTCTCCTCTTCTCTCCTCTCCTCTCCTCTCTCTCCTCTCCTCTTCTTCTTCCCCCTCTTCCTCCTCCTCCTCCTTTGAGTCAAAGTCTCAATTTAGATCTCCAGCTTTAGATTAAAGACACCTTTATCTGAGTTTTTTGTTGTTTTAAATTTGGAGACAAAGTCTCACTAAACAAGTCATGACCCTCCTCCCTTATTTCCTGTGTTAGGATGCCGGTGTGAGCAACCATCCTGGTTTATATTTTCTTCTATCAGAATTACAATAATTTTTGTATGCATCACATTTCAATGTAAACTAACTTTTTTTTTTTTTTGTCTGCAAGGAAGGTGTGGACAAGAATGTGGAGCTCGATGGCATGTGGATTATAGGAATGCTTTACCTAAATTGGTAGCCAGCTGGGAAGGGACCTTACTGTAAATGTTGGGGACCCAACAGCCTCATAAACAAATGGCACTAGAATCCATTTCAGAGAAGTTTCTGAAACCTGACAGTTCACCTCATTCAACTCCGGAGGACCCACGTAACTGAAACCTTGCTCCCCATTTATTTAGTTCCCTGTAATCTTTGAAAACAATGTAAAGGTCAAAGGTTGACTCCATCTAGGTAAAATTCCAATGGGTCCCCCATTTACCTCCCAGTGAATCTGACTTTGAAGCTAAACAAACAAACAAAAAAAGTGTTTATAAAGGAAAGGAAGAATTTGCTTTGTTTTGCTTTGTTTTGTCAAATGGGAAAGAAGTTTAGCTGTGGATAAATATGTCTCTGGCTCCATCTTCTGTACAGAGTGCAAATGAACAGCCCAAGAAGCAACTGTGACAGCTCTCTTAGACAAGGCCACACCTATGACCCCTTCCTCCCAGTCCCCCCTTAATCTATATACAAGTGTCCTTTAACAAACCTCAACTCAGCTTTAAACGAAGATAACTGATAAACCATTTGCTGTTTTTTGATCTTTGATATCATTTTTTTTTATGAAGCTCAGTTAATCTTTTCGGATGTTTACATTTAATTATGCAGCAAATATTTACCATGTCTTAAGAATTATGCCAGGTGCCAGTGAGAGAATTTTATAAAAGATTTTATATATATATATAAAAGTACAATGTAGCTGTCTTCAGACACACCAGAGGAAGGCATCAGATCCCATTACAGATGATTACAGATGGTTGTGAGCCACCATGTGGTTGCTGGGATTTGCACTCAGGACCTCTGAAGAACAGTCAATGCTCTTAACTGCTGAGCCATCTTTCAGGCACCAGTGATAGAATATTTAACTTTGGTGTTAGGGTGAACATTGCTGAGCTTAAGTCTTCATTCTCTTAAAAGAATCTTGATGCCGGACGGTGGTGATGCACACCTTTAATCCCAGCACTTGGGAGGCAGAGGCAGGCAGATTTCTGAGTTCGAGGCTAGCCTGGTCTACAGCCAGGGCTACACAGAGAAACCCTGTCTCGAAAAACCAAAGAGAGAGAGAGAGAGAGAGAAGGCTGGTGAGATATAGCTTAGTAGGTAAAAGCACTTACTACCAAGCTTTACCGCCTGAGTTTGATTCCCCAAGACCCACATTGTGGAAGGAGAAAGCAGACTCTTGTAAATTGGCCTCTGACCTCGACATGAGTACTCTGGTATGAATATACCCATATACACATGTACTAAATAAATA
The DNA here is from genome assembly GCF_004785775.1 of Grammomys surdaster. NCBI lineage: Eukaryota > Metazoa > Chordata > Mammalia > Rodentia > Muridae > Grammomys > Grammomys surdaster. Next base: position 1,306,793 of record NW_021604660.1, read on the forward strand.
TATTGGAATAGAATCTTATGAACAACATGTCTATCTTCAAACCCCTGGGGGAAAACTAATAAATTGTTTAGGAGCAAAAACTTGAGAGCTAATTTTGTTCTGTGACAAGATCTTCTGTAGCCCATGCTAATCATCAGCTAGCTAGGGAAAGACACTCTTGAGTTCCTGACCTTCTATGTGCTGGGATTACAGGCAAGTACCATTATGCCTGCCCCAAAACTAGGGTGATTTTACACACCCCTGCATTTTGATTACATAAAGAGAAACAACATCCTATTACCCAAGTCTTCTGACCACCAAACATTGTATTATATATTAACATGTCACAGATTTCCATAATTATTGTGTGTCAATTAAACGTAAAGGTAGTTTTAAAATAGAGGAACCACCCCCCCAAGGATTTTTCTCACTTTCCTCAAGTTTATTTTGTTTCTACTTTCAAAAGAAAAGAACAATGGGATATTTGTATTGATTGTCTAAATTTTAACTATACTTGGAATTTTAGTCTGCTGATTATCGACCAAACGGGAACATGTTTTTAAGAGTTTATTTTAGGTTAAATAGCATGAACATTACTCAACTATCTGAAAGTCATTCAACACACATCCTTGGGTCCTCTGTTGAGGAGACAGCTAGGTCTCTGTAATTCTAGGCTAGCCTGGTCTAATTGTCAAGTTCTAAGCCAATTAGAGTCTCATAGCGAAACCCTGTCTGAAAAAAAAAATTTAGGAAGATAGTTCTCTTTGTGTGTGTTATACCTGCCATCAATTCATGTTCAGCATCACATGCTGTGGAGATGTAGAAAGTATGAAAAACAGTCTATGTGTTGAAAACATCCTTGTATTTAAGAATGAAAACAAGTGTATAGTTGAAGTAACACATTCAAGAAGAAAATTATTCATACAAGTGTCTAATTGAATTAGTAACAAATAAAAGGAAGGAAAGAAAGACTGACTTAACATTGCTTTAAGAGTCAGCTGAGATAAAAATTCCCAAATGAAATATTTATAATGCTTGGTTATATTACCACTTACCAAGGTCGTTAAAGTGCCTTTCTGTTGTATGTCTGAGCTGGCTTTGGTACACAGGAAGAGAGACCAATCTCAGCTTTATACCATGCATGTCTGTGATAGACGGCACCCAGTATTTCAGAGTTTTTATTTAGTGCAAACATAAAACAACACAATTATTTCCCAAGAAATCTCTTATCATAGAACTATAAATTCTCTATGCATTAGAAATATTTCAGCCTGAAGAGGTACAAATGACTAAGGCTGAAAAATTACCTTAGCAGAATTCATATGGCTGCAAAGTTCTTGTGACTTTTTAAAATTTATTTTTAGTGTGTGTGTGTGTGTGTGTTTGTGTATGTGTGTGCAGGTGTTCTTGGAGATCAGAAGAGGGTGTTAGATACCTGGGAGCTGGAGTTAGAGGCACTTATGAGCGTATGGGTACTGAGAACCAAACTAAGTTCGTAACTACAGAGTCACCTCTCCAGCCCTCTCTAGTGACTTTTTAATCTCTTGGTGGTTCCTGCCATCCATTACTATAAAGTTTCTGAGGGTAATAATAAACTCATATATTAAAGTATGATTTTATTTTAAAACTTCCAAACGTTTTCAGACTCAAGTCATCTTACCCAATGGTCTCTGATGGATGTAAGATTTTCTACAGTTAGCATTCCAGGTTTCTTACTGTCTATATTTTTGTTTTATTTTGAGATAGAGTTTCACATATCCCAGATCGGCCTTGTATTCAAGAAGCAAAGGATTATCCTGAACTCATACTCTTGCCTCAACCTCCCAAGTGCTGCAACATCACACGCTGCTTGGGGCAGTGAGATAAAGATACTAAAATCCTAGACTTCTGGATGAGATCTTGTAAAAGAAGCTGCCATCCATTTGACTGGTTAGGAAGAGTCCAAGTAAAAAGTAGACTGTTTCTAAGAAAGAGGAAAAGGGGCAGAAACACCAAAGGTAAGGACAGTATAGACAAACAGAAAAAAGTAAACCCAGCTGAACACAGTCCCAGCAACACAGCTTCTTGCTGGGTAGAGGGAAAACAGAGGTTTCATGCAGAAGGCAAGCCAGTTGGTCAGAACCTACGGCAGTCCTGTAACAGGCCCCCAGACCTTAGCAAAACCGACGCCATGATGGATGCATCATTCAGTCTGTAAAACTCAGTGGATAGAGAGCACTACTAGCCAAAAATGAAGACCTAATCCATCAAAGTCCATAGTTCTGGGAGTCTCAAAATGTACTAACCTTGCTTTTTGGCTTCTGTAGTTCTGCTTCTGGCTGACTGTTCTCATTAACTGAAGTATGTCAACCCAGAACATGGTTTTTGTGCTTAAAAGCTCACCCTGAGAGAGGTTCAGGCTACACTGGGATCTCAAACACCCAGTGTGGTCGCCGGCCTACTAATAAAGACTTCCTATTGGCTTAAACCTGTGTTCAAGTCTTTTTTCAAGGACACGAAACAGCAGTCTTATCCTCAAAATAAACCCATAATGTCCATAAGCTCAAATTCCAGTTCAAGTTTTGATAAAACAGCAATTCGTCTTGCAGTTCAGAAGAATCTCATGTTGTCACACTATATGATGCAGAGAACAAAAATCAGATGCCATCTCGAGACGAAAACTATTATTTAAAACTGAGCCACTCTGGAGATTGAAGTAAGAACAGAGAAAGATTAAGTGAGGGAGCCCAGATTTCAGCTAACATTGCTCCCAAGGTGACAGACAGCCTTGGGAGGTAGTTTTGAAGAAAGGTTGGTTGGTTGCTGGAAATAAGCAGCGGGAAGCATGGCTCAGGCAGCGAAGGGCCCAGAGAAACTTACATCCATCTTGGCTGAGAGCTGATCTTAACTGAGAATAACCCGCAGTACACTTGCCAGCAGCCCGAGTCAGTGGGTTGATATCTGGCGCCACCTATCGTCCCACAGCCCCAAGGCTCTGAAGCGCAAAGCCCGGTGGGGTGCTCAGTATTTTGGAGGTCTTGAAGGTCCTCTGCAGTGGCTGCTTGCTACACTGCACGAGAGGAAGCAACTTCAGGGTACACTCTCAGCTAGAATGCAATCATTCCAGCTGGTAAAAACTGGGGAGTTCCTGGAAATTGACAGAATCTGCTCCACCTACAGACTGCATAGCCAAGTGCCACTGATAAAGACGCTAAGGGAAGAAGGGAAGACACTAAGACAAAGATACATGATCAAGCTGATTGGGTAAGACAAGACTCTACTTTTAGCTGGAAACTCTACTTCTAGCCTCCATCCTGAACCTAATGCTAAGTATCCAATTTTAGCAGATCACAAATAAAGGCTGCTCCAACACTCTTCCCCTCCTCTTTTTCTCTCCCTTTCTCCTTTTCCTTCCTTCTCCTTTTTTGTCTCTGTCTCCTTCTTTTCCTCCTCTTCCTTCTCCTCCTCTTCCTCCTCCTCTTCTTCTTCAATTACCCGCTTTTCCTTTGTTTTACCTTAGTGTGTGCGTGTCTGTCTGTCCATTAATGCCAGAAAGGGGTGTGAGGTCCTTCAGAGTTGGAGTTAGAAGTGTGAGCCGCCTGACTGTGGGTGGTAGGATCCAGAACTCCTTTCCTCTGATGGAACAGTGAGTGATATTAACTGCTGAGCCATTTCTCCATGTCCTTTAGTGAGCAAATTTTCACTTTATTGTGTCTAAAGAGAAACCACTTTGGGCTGGGAGAATGTGCCCTTCCCCCAGCCTTGAGCTGGCCTAAGAGACCTTGTTTACCACAATAGACCAAATAATAGGATCTATGTGGAACTACCCACCTTGGCTGCATAACAATAGACACCTAGGTGGAGCTACCCACCTTGGCTGCAGTACAGCCCACTACAGGAACTTCGAAGAACTGCCCCTGGGCTTGCCTTGAGACATCTCCAGCCCTGACCCTTGACCAAGAACACTCTGCTGAAACTAGGAAGGGTTCGGGAGGGGTCTTTCCCTTTAAACTGAGAGCTGAACATTAAAGCATCGAGCCTTGATCAGAGAACTTTGTCTTGGCTTCATCTTTTCTCGCTCTCCGTCTCTCTTTCGTTCCCAGTGCCTTTTCAGGTGAACCCAGTTGACTCGTGGCCCCTGGCTGGCTACAGAACAGCTCTATTGAGTAGACTGCTTGCCTTGCATGCATGAGTCCTGGTTTGATCACTAGCACTTAAGAAGAAAATCTTTATGCTTTTTCTGTTCACCTTTATACACCCATCTGCTTTAGTTTATATTCTTTTTTCATTATTGGGAGATTTTTATTCCTCCTTCTCCTTTTCCTCCTCCTCTTCTTCCTCCTCCTCCCTCCTTCTCAGTTTCCCTCACCTTTCTCATTTCTACTATAATTTTGACAGCATTTCAATTTATCTTATTGACTTTGATTATTTTTAAAGATGATGCTAGTTCTTGGAAAAGACAAAGAGTTAGTGAACATTCTCCTATGACTCTCATTTAACATTGAAAACTAGGGCCATACATAAACTAGGCAGAAAATAAAGTTAAATGAGAATCTTCCTGGTTGCCAGGTGGTGGTGGCGCACGCCTTTAATCCCAGCACTTGGGAGGCAGAGGCAGGCGGATTTCTGAGTTCAAGGCCAGCCTGGTCTACAGAGTGAGTTCCAGGACAGCCAGAGCTACACAGAGAAACCCTGTATCGAAAAACCAAAAAAAAAAAAAAGTGAGAGAGAGAGAGAGAGAGAGAGAGAGAGAGAGAGAGAGAGAGAGAAAATCTTCCTGGTTGAGAAGAGCTGATAAACCTCCAGCTACCTGGAAGGGATCTCATGTCTGGTCTCCAAAAGAAAGGGCAAAGGGCAACTGATATGGCCCTCAAGTGCTTAGTTTTATCTATTAACTAACTGGAGGCCAGGATTGGTGGAGCACACCTTTAGTATTAGTGCTAGTCGAGGCAGGCCAGGGGCATCTCCATGAGTTTAAGTCTTCTTTATCAACATTATCTCTTGCAACTTATGGAAAACTGTGAGTCATCATCCTCTGCACCTGTGCTGTTGTGCCAGCTCCCCTGTCTCTATGCATTTCCCCAAAAACACTGCTTGAGGAGAAATCCAAGCTTGGGTGGTAGGCTGCCGAGTGTGTCTCCTTGTTCCTGTTTTGTTCCTGTTTTTGTTCCTGTTCCTGTTTGTGTTTCTGTTTTGTGGGGAGTATAAAAGGGAGCTATGCAGTTGAAAATATAGCATTTGGTCTTTACCAGATGACTCCTTGTCTTTCTTTCTCTCGCCCTCAGCCCTCCACTGATCCAAGGAACTCAGTCAGCTATGCTGGCGTAGCTGACTGAAAACAACCAATGCTGTAGATGTGTGCACAGGTGTAGGGGCCACAGCTTGTGCTGCAACCCACTGTGGGCCAGAAACTTGATTCTTCCTCCCTCAGTGGCTATCACTACCTAAAGCTGATGCCGAGGGTTGGAGTCTTTCCTATCCATGTTAGAGTGTTGACTGGTTTGACCTCATCTTCCGATGAGAATGATCTAAACTAATAACTACGGAGTTATACTACTACATAGATCAAATGAACTCAAAAATATTTACAGAACATTCCATCCAATAGACACAGAGAGCACCTCCTTCTTAGAATTACATAGGATCATCTCTAAAATAGATCATATTGTAGGCAACAAAGTAAGCTTTGTAAAAACAAATTTCAGGCTGGGCAGTGGTGGCTCACACCTTTTATCCCAGCACTTGGGAGGCAGAGGCAGGCAGATTTCTGAGTTCGAGGCCAGCCTGGTCTACAGAGTGAGTGCCAGGACAGCCAGGACCACACAGAGAAACCCTGTCTCGAAAAACAAAATAAAACAAACAAACAAACAAACAAAAACACCACCCCGCCCCATATAAATTTCTTATATTGTATCAGGTCATAGTAGAATATTGCTAGAAATCAGTAGGAAAGAGAAACTACTCAAAGCCTTGGATGCTGAGCAGGACTATTTTCAATGACTAGTGGGCATCAGAGAGGAAATTTTACAGATCCTCTAATCATGAAAATGAAAGCATAATAATTTACCAGAGCCATCAGGTGCAGCTAAAAATGTTCCCCTCTTGTGTGTGTGTGTGTGTGTGTGTGTGTGTGTGTGTGTGTGTGT
>NW_021604660.1:1312906-1388431 GCF_004785775.1 Grammomys surdaster
TGTGTGTGTGTGTGTGTGTGTGTGTGTGTGTGTGTGTGTGTGTAGGGGGAGGTTTAAAACATTTCTTTTTAAAGATTCATTTTCTTTTTGAGTTTGGAGAGATAGCTTTGTGGAGAAGTGTACTTGTTGATCTTCCAGTGGATCCAAATCCAGGTTCCAGGGCTTATGTCTGGAGGCTCAAAACTGCCTATAATTACAGCTCTGGGGACCTAATTCCTTTTCTAGCTTTCATGGGTACCTGTACACTGCTAGCACAAACACACACATACATCATAATACACATAAATAAAAATTAACACAAAAGTTTTCTTTTGTTGAAAATTGATTTTTCCCCCTTGCATGATATATCCTGATTGTGGTTTCTCCTCCCTCTACTCCTCCAAGTTCTTCTGCACCTCCCTTCCCATCACCTGAGTCTACTACAGAACAAATAGGTTCTAAGCAATAATGATAAAAAATAAATAAAATACGATAAAACAAAAACTAACACATTGAATTGGACAAAATGCACAGTAAGAAAAGATCCCAGAAGAAGGCACAAGAATCAGAATGGGAGACCCACTTGTTTGTACACACAGAATCCCATAAAAAAACACTAAGCCAGAAGCCTGTAATATATACACATAGGACCTGGAGGGGGTGGAGGGGAAGGCAGAGGGGGAGAGGGAGAGGGACAGGAAGAGGGAGATCGAGTCAGACAGAGAAATTAAATTAAAAAAAAATTAAAACATTAAAAAGAGGCCGGGCGGTGGTGGCCCACGCCTTTAATCCCAGCACTTGGGAGACAGAGGCAGGCGGATTTCTGAGTTCGAGGCCAGCCTGGTCTACAGAGTGAGTTCCAGGACAGCCAGGATTAAACAGAGAAACCCTGTCTCGAAAAACCAAATTAAAAAAAAAAAAAAAAAAAAAAAAAAAAAAGAAAAAGAAAAGTCCCATGATGCCATTATGAGACAAGGAACCTCCACAGAGACCTTCGCTTTGCTTCCCGTTGGCATCTACTTTGGAGTATGCAGCCTGCCATTAACATTTGTTTGTTTTCCTCTAGAGACTCCCTTGGAGAAAAACTAAAGTTTCATTTGCAAGTGAGTAAGTATCATTTGGAGACGCTTCCAGGTTAGGTATAACAGCATGTGTGCACTTCTCCTTGCAGCTCTAGGCTGCCATCTGGTGTAGACCCGTTCAGGTCCCTGTGCCTGCTGCCCCAGTCTCTGGGAGTTCATGTGTGCATCAGTCATGTTGACTTAGAGGACCTCTTTTTCCTTGTGTTTTCCTTCATTCTGGTTCTTATATTCTTTCTGCCTCCTCTTCAACATAACTCCTTAAGCCCTTAGGGAAGAGATTTGATAGAGACATACCATTTAAGACTGAGTGTTTTCAACCCTCTCACTCTCCGCATATTGTCGCCTGTCTGTCTGTCTGTCTGTCTCTGTGTTTGTCCCCATCTACCACAGTAGGAAACTTCTCTGATGATGGCTGAGCGAGGCACTGATCTTCTATGTGCATAGCAGAATATCATTAGGAGTCACTTCATTGCTACATTCTTTTAGTAGAACAATAAGATTTGGCTTTGCCCTGGCTCCCTGGCCTATCTAGTCTCAGTTTCTTGGTCACTCAGTATAGGGTATGGGTTTCATCTCATGAGATAGATTTTAAGTCAAACCAGACATAGTTTGGTTACTTGCATAGCTTCGTGCCACCATTGCACTGGCATACTGTGCAGGGAGGAGACCATTGTAGATCAAACCATATGTCGCTGGGCTGCTGTTTGTTTCTCTCCTTTGGCACTATTGAAAGTACCAATCCAGTATCATGAATAATAGTCTGTAGGGATGAAAACTTGTATGTACCAGTCGACTTCTCTATGTTCAGTGGACTCGTCAGAATAACTAAGATCAATAAAAGAAGTGACACCTCATGCGGATGAGGATGTAGAGTTAGGGTAACACTCGTCCATTGCTGGTGGCTGCACATCTTTGTGTAGCCACTGTGAAAATCAGTGTAGTGTTTCCTTGGGAAAATGGGAATCCATCTACTTCAAGATCCAGCTACATTACACTTGGGAAATCTTAAACTTAAAAGGTTATCTAGGCCTTGTCTTCAGCAATGGGGTCTTGCTGTCAGTTTGTGGAGAGCAACCTATATAGTCTTGGCAACAGCCTGCGTTGTTTGGAGGTTTCAAGGAATTCTTTAGACACCAACTTGACTAAATGTAACCTATTCCAGGTATTGAAAGCTTCATTTGATGACAAGAGTTGTCCAGTTGGGGCTCTGTCGCTCCTAAAATTTGGTGATTTCATTTACATCGCCTTCCAGATTAGGAAGCTTCTATTGTATTAGGTTTCCATACTTCCTCAAATGGTCCTTGATTTTAGCTGTTTCTCATGTATTCCCTCCATCATCCCCCTCTTCCCTACCCATTGTCACTGGATTTTCCTATTCCAGTCCCTTCTGCACCCCATTGTCCATCTATAACTATCTATTCTATTTCTCTTACCTAGGGAGATATGTCTATTTGTCTTTCTTGGTCTGACTCAGGATGATTCTTTTCTAGATCCATCCATTTCTCTGAAAAGTTTAAGATTTCCCAAGTGTAATATAGCTGGATCTTGAAGTAGATGGATTCCCATTTTCCCAAGGAAACACTACACTGATTTTCACAGTGGCTACACAAAGATGTGCAGCCACCAGCAATGGACGAGTGTTACCCTAACTCTACATCCTCACCCGAATGAGGTGTCACTTCTTTTATTGATCTTAGTTATTCTGACGAGTGCAAGAAGAAATCTCAATGTAGGTTAAATTTGCATTTCCCTGATGACTCAGGATGTTGAACAACTCCTTAAGTGTTTCTCAGCCACTTGAATTTCCTCTATTGAGAATTCTGTTTAGATATGTACCTCAATTTTTAATTGGGTTGTTTATTTTTTGATATCTAGTTTATTGAGTTATTTATATATTTTGGATGTTAGCCCTCTATCAGATGTGTGGTTGGTAAAAATCTTTCCCATTCTGTTGGCTGCCACTTTGTCCAAATGACTGCGTCCTTTGCTGTGGAAAAGATTTTCTGTTTCATGAAGTCTCATTTAATTGTTGGCCTTGGTACCTGTGCCTAGAGTTTTCTGTTTAGAATTTTTTTTCCTGGGTCAAATAGTTCAAAGCAACACCCACTTTCTCTTATATCAAATTCAGTGTATCCAGCCTTGTCATGAGATCCTTGTTCTGTTGAAGTTGAGTTTTATGCTGGGTGATAATTATGAATCTATTTGCATTCTTCTATATGCATTCATTTAGTTTGACCAGAACCATTTGTTGAAGATGTTGTCTTTTTTTTTTTTTTCTGGTGTGTGTTTCTGATGTCTTTATCAAGAACCAGGTGTCCATAGTTGTGTGGATTCATGTCTGTACTTCAATTTCATTCAGTTTGTCAACATGTCTGTTTTGTTCCAGTGCCATGCTGTGTTTAATACTGTAGCTGTGTAGTACAATTCAAGGTTGGAGATGGTGACACCTCCAGCAGCTCCTTTGTTGTTCAGGATTGTTTTAGCTCTCTGGGTTGTTTGTGTTTCCATACAAAGCTGAAGATTATACTTTCAAGATCTTTAAAGAATTGTGCTGGAATTTTGATGGGGATTGTATTGAACCTATAGATTGTTTTTGTTAAGATGACCAGTTTTACTATATAAGTCCTATTGATCCATGAGAATGAGAAATCTTTTCATCTGATATCTTCAATTTCTTTCTTCAGTGTTTTAAAGTTTTTATCATATAAGTCTTTCACTTGTTTTGTGAGTTACCTCAAGACATATATTATTTGAGGCTATTATGAAAGGTATTGTTTCTCTGATTTCTTTCTCAGCCCTTTCAAATTTGTATATGGGAAGGCTACTGATTTTTAAAATTTTATTTTCAGATACTTTGCTGAAAGTGTTTATCAGCTGTAAGAGCTTCCTGGTGAAAATTTTAGGGTCACTTATATATATTATCATACCATTTACAAATAAAAATACGTTGACTCCTTCCTTTTCAACTTGTAGAGCCCTGTTCTCCTTCAGTTGACTTACTACTCTACCTAAGAGTACTATATTGAATAGGCACTGATCAAGTGCACAACCTTTTGCTCCTGATTTTAGTGAAATTGCTTTGAGTTTCTCTTCACGTAACAACAGCAACAAAAATTTGGAGACAGTGTCTCACTGTGTAACATGTTTAGTGTTGAGCAAAATTCATGCTTGTGATTGTTTTTATTAACTCTTAAAAGTTTTAAAGCTCTTCTAAGTTTAGTAGTGTTCTCAATGTTTAGTACTGTTCTATATCTGAGCTGCATCTACAGGTTAGAATTAATGATTCTTCATGTTTTATTTTGTTTATTCTGTTCTATTTTATTTATTTATTTATTTATTTATTTATTTATTTATTTATTTATTTTGAGAAAAGGTCTTGTTGTGTAGCCTAGGAGAGCTTGGCATTCATGATTTTACTACTGTCATGTCTGGAGTACTGGGACCATAGATGTATATGACTATATTTTAAATATTGTACATTTAAATACTGCACTTCAATCATTAAAGATACAAGTGGATAATGGGAGTGACAAAGGAAAGGTATGTTATTTTCTATATATGAAGCCGAGACAACTCCTGCCCACACACATTATTGTACATATATATGATATAAAATCAGAATAATGGTTCCTTTGTAGAGAGGGCACCAGTAGCAGGAGAAGTAAAGGAAAGTAGCATCATGTATAGGTGCAATTTTGTGTGCTGCTTAGTCTTTGTTAACTTGCTACAAACTAGAGTCATCTCCTAAAGGGGACCCTGAACTGAGGAATGTCTCCACTAGCTTAGCCTGTAGGCAAATTTGTAGGAACATTACTCTCTCTCTCTCTCTCTCTCTCTCTCTCTCTCTCTCTCTCTCTCTCTTTCTCTCTCTCTCTCTCTCGATGTTTATTTGTTTTGTTTTATTCTTGACAAATGATTGATGTGGGAGGGTCCCGCCCATTTTGAGTAGTACCACCTGTGGGCAAGTGTTCTTGGAAAGTGCAAGAAAGCAGGCTTAACAAGCCACAGAGACGAAGCCAGTAAGTAGTGTTCCTCTATAGCCTCTGCTTCAGTTCTTGCTTCCAGGTTCCTGCCTTGAAATACTCCCCCAACTTCCCTCAGTGATGGACTATAAGCTGCAAGTCAAGTAAAGACATTTCTTCCATAAGTTGGTTTTGGCCAGAGACCAAACCAGAACGATGAGCAAAGTAGAACAATGTGTAAGATTGAAAATGCTGTAAAGAAACATGCTGCTATGGTTTCTAAAACCTACATTTAAAAAGCCCACACCACAAGTATTTAAAATGCAGAAAGTGAAATACTACAAGTTATCACGACCAGAGGGAGTTGAAACTTTCTAAAGAATTAACAAAGGCTTATGCATGTAAGCTCATGGTGTGGTTTGTTGATGGATTTATACATAAAGGTTTTCAGCAGTGTGGTCTTTAATTAAATAGCTTACTTAGTGAAGGAAGACTGAAGGCTATGAGTTGGACCCCTTGATTATACTCATCCATAAAAAGACAGCATACTGTGTATATGGCCTAAAATGCAGACGTTTAATGAATTTGCCACTAAACTGGATAGGACATAAAATCAATCTTCTTCTTGGACCTTAATTAGGAGATGAAAACTGCAGTTTTAGATTTATATTTGAGAATCAGTTGTGGAAAGTGTCTTCATTAGGGCTAGTATTGCTGTGATGAAAGGCCATGACTAAAACAACTTGGGAAGAAAAGGGTTTACTTGGCTTATGCTTCCATATCATTGTACATCATCGAAGTAAATCAGGGCAGGAATTCAAACAGGGCAGGAGCCAATGCAGAGGTCATGGAGGGGTGCTGCTTACCGGTTTGCTCAGTCTGCTTTGTTATAGAACCCAGGACCACCACCCCAGGGATGGCTCCACGCACAATGGGCTGGGCCCTTCCACATCAATTACTAAGAAAATGCCTCACAGGCTTGCCTACAGTTGGATATTCCAGATACATTTTCTCACCTCAGGTTCCTTCCTCTCTAATGACTCTAGCTTGTATTAAGTTGACATACAGCTATTCAGTACAGAAAGCCCATTACTTATTTTAGTATTTTTGTGCTTTTGTGTATAGGCAATCCTAATGAATTTGGCCTCTCAGAGGTCAAATCAGATTCAGTTCTAATTTTGAGTTGTGGGGGGGTGTCAATATCCTGAAAACAAGGCTAAGGCCAGATAGGACATACTCAGCCTACTTTATTATTTATGTCATGTTTATGTTCTATAGCTACCTGTATGGTAGCATTTGAATGTAACAGTTTTAAGGCATAGATCCATAAATTATGCTCCCATGAATGAGTTTGGTTTCAGGCTTGTCTCCTAGTGTGTGGGGTCTTAATTGTATTATTTCATACAGCATGATGGAAGCAACACTATTTGACATCTGAGACCAGGTCAAAGAGGGCCGCATGGCTTCGCTGACACATTTTCAACTGGAGTCCTTAGCTGCTGTGCAGGAAGTTTCCCAGCGGCCACTGTGATGTGGAAAGACAACTTGCCACGGAAAGACCAGGAATAGGCATTTGGTTGATGGTCTTAGCTGTACCTGGGTTTCAAGGCGTCTCAATCCAGGCATACATGTGACACTGTAAAGGGCTCCAACCCTGAGCTATTAGAGTCCTTCCAGTTTTTTGAGGGATTTCAATTAGGTAGCAGACTTTGTGGGACCAAAATGAATGTGTGAGCATAAAAACATAGTGATATTGTATGTTCTCATTCTAGAGCTCACGATCAATACATTATAGCACAGGAAATCTTGAATGCCAAAAGAAATGCTCGTCTAGTAAGAGGTAATACTCCACCCTACCCCACCCCACCCCACTCACATTCAAGTTGCTCTTCTCCTCTTGCTCTTAAGCTTGTAAATTTGGAGTTCCTTACAGGAGCATGGGAGGGGGTATTTACAAGTGCATGAGCTGTAAGTGCCCTACAGAAGACAATGTCTCCGCATCTAGGAAGCATGAATTGCTTACAGACTACCAGGAAAGGTTGAAGGGGGATCTCATGTGTAGATTACTGACTATAAGCAGGTGAGGGCAGATGAAAACGAAGGCCAGAGCCTGTGATTGGGCAGTGGAAAAAGAAGGCAGGACTGAGAGTTTTAGAGACTGGACAGAGAGAGAGAGAGAGACAAAGAGACAGAGAGAGGTGACAGCACCAGGAGGCAAGATGGAGGAAGAGGACAAACCAGATCCATGTGGCTTGAAACAGCCAAAGGTGGCTATGAATATCATAGAAGAATAATAGAATAATATAGGGCAATTTGTCCAATCTAGTTGGGCAGCTTGTATCAATATCAATTGAGTTTTGAGTTCTTTGTGTGGGCAGTTTGTGGACTGAGAAGTTACTGTTATATATCTGACTGATAAATTTCAAGCCTCTGGAGTTTTGATTTTACTGGGTTACAGGGATTTGTGACAGCTAGTCACAGCGGGGAAGCAGGGAAGACCAAGGTTTGCAGCCCCCAATGGAGGGAGGGGAGACCGTGTTTCTGGAGCATAGCCGGCTTTAGCGTGGGTTGTTTTATAATAATTGCACACCACATAATGAACCCCTTGTAAGGACAGAAAGCTGATGGATTCAGTGTTGTGCAGATTCTGTGTAGGAAGTCACATCTGATGACAGTTCAAGAGGGTGATGACTATGCCAGGCCCAGAAGTCAGAGCTCTACAGCCCCTGGCCCTGTTTCTTCTTGTATTCTTTCTGCCTTCTCTTCTGTGATGTTCCCTAAATTGGCCACATAGACTATCAATAGTCACCCATTCTCATCACTTTACCTGTTACATGTCCCTTAGACAACTGCTTCCTACCGATTAAAGGGAAAAATAAAAACATCATCATCATCATCAAAGTTGAGAGCAGAGAGAATCTGTAGGCACAGAATAAATATTTACAAAATATTTTGACACTTGACAAAGCACATCATATCCCTTTAGTAGCTTTTCCATAGGAACCTGTGATCTCTCCACTCACATGTTTTCTACAATGTTTTCAGTATGAGATGTAATTTTCCTCTTGTAGAGCAAGCCTCATATCCAACCAGAGAGAGGTTAGTTACCCCTGTAACTGTTGTACCGGTGGACATGGCTCGTCGATCACAGCTCCCGCCTGGTTTACACAGTAAGAAGTAACAGGCCAGCCAGGGCTACGTGGTGAGGCCCTGTCTCAAAAACAAAAAATAAAAAAATTGTCCAAAGCTATATAATTTTCCTATTTATATGATACAATTTGTGAATATACAAACAGAACCTAATTTTTCATCGTTGTGCAAAATCAGTATTCATTCATTCATTCATTCATTCATTCATTCATTCATTCATTCATGTATTTATGTACATGTGTTTGCATAAGTGCTAGGAAACTGAATACTAGTTACAAGGGCTTTTATCTAGTTAAAAACCGATTCTCAGAGATGGAAATATGGGTTAGGAGTTAAGAGCACCGGCTGTTCTTCCAGTGAGGCAGAGTTCAGTTCCTAGCATCTGCATGGAATGGCTCACAACTGCCTGTAACTCTGTCTGTCATCCTTTACTGGCTGAGGTGGGCACTGAACATGCATGTGGCACACACACACGCATACATAAGAAACACTCATAAACATAAAATCATCTTTAAAAATAAAAAAAACCTCTATTTCTCTTGCCTATTATATTTAGGTTGATGAATTTTGCTGTTGTTGTTTCAGGTGTTTTCTTTGCTGTTGATGTTGTTGGAGATAGTATCTATTGTAGCCAAAGTACGTACACACACACGTATTTAAATCTAAGCTACACATATGAGAGAAAGCAGGCTATACTTATTTTCTGAGTTTAACTTATTCATTTAACCAAATGACTTCCAGTTGCTCAATTTTCCTGAAAATGCCATAATTTCATTTTTCTTTGGAGCTGCATAAAACACCGCTGTATCTCCGTCTCTTTTTCTGTCTCTTCATCTTCTTGTGGACATCTAGGCTGGTTCCATCCTATGGCCAGTGAGAACCATGCAGCAATAAATATGAATGTGTCTCTGTGGTGTGCTGATCTAGAGTGTTTTAATTACAAACGGAACAGGGGTGCAAGCAGGTCCCAAGGCGCTTTGTTTCTTAGGGAAGTTTTACACTGATTGCTACGGTAGCTACATCCCTAGCATTCTGACTGGGGCGAGATGAAATCTCAAAGCACCTATAACCTGATGGCTGGGAGTGTTGAGCTCTTTTTCAAATAGTATTGGACCTTTGTGTTTCTTCTGTTTATTTGTTTTGAGACAGGGCTGCACTTTGCAACCCTGGCTGGCCTGGCATTCACAAAGATGTGTCTGCCCCTGTCCCTACCTTGAGTGCCAGAATTAAAGGTGTAGACCATCACATCTAGCCCATTTATATTTATTTTGAGAACTTTGTGTTTAGTTCATTAGTCCAATTACTGACTACATGAATTGGTGTTTGTTTGTTAACTATGTAGTCCTAGCTGGTTCGGAGCTGCCTATGTAGACCAGGACAGTCTTAAAAAGATCCAGCAGTCTTTGTCTCCTGAATGCTGGGATTAAAGGTGTATCCACAGGTTCAGAGCTCTCAGTTTCCAGGTTAACTCTTAATTAATGAGAAAATGGCCCCAACCGTCAAGGTTATCTCTCCTTATATATTCCCCAGCCACAGCCAGTCCCTGTTGCCTACAACTTTGGTTTATCAGCTCCCCTCACTACTTTATTGAGACTAGTTAAAATGATCACTTAAACCTGCAATTTCTAGCTCTGATATCTAGATCACCTCAAGATGCTGTTGGTTGATGTTTTCTGTTGGCCTTTTATTCCTTCCTGTTAGCTTCTCCGAAAGCAGCAGTTCCCAACCTGTTCATCATGTGGGGATTGAGTATCAGATATCCTGAATATTAAATATTCACATTACAATGCATAACAGTAGCAAATGTACAGTTATGAAGCAGCAATGAAATAACTTTGTGGTTGAGGATCACCACAACATGAGGAACCGTATTAGAAGGTCACCGCATTGGGAAGCTTGGTAAGCATTGTCCTAAGGCAATGTTGGATCATATTCTTAAAATACTCTTCCGAGAATGTGAATTCTGTGATTTTTATTCCTATAATGTGTGTTGTTTAGCAGGCTATTACCTTACTGTAATTTGTATGGGATAAGATTATTTTACAGTTGAATGGAGACAATTTTGTCCATCCCTGGGGATGTCTGGCATTGTATCTTGGTAATAAGGGCAGTGAACTCATCGTTTGTGATGTAGTGTTAAGTTCAATTCTACCCTGAAAGCAACTAAGGATGGTTTATATGTTGATAAATGACACCTGGCATGACCAGTTAAACATTCTGACTTGACTCATACCCAGAAGGACATCAAAAGACTCACCAGAAGCTTTGTTCCACTTCTCCTGAAACCAAGGAATATCACACAAGTTTTGGCAATTTAATCTGAGATAAAACATATTCACTGTAAATTTGTCAGATCCAAGGACTATGCCTGGAAGTTTCATAGCTCCAATGTTAGCCTGCTATCCCTCTTTTCCGCTAGACCACCTTGTTTGCCTTTAGGGTGAATTTTATGTGAATTGTCTTATGAGCTTTATAAGTCTTTTCTATACAGATAACGCTTGAAAATAGAATGATGGGGGCTGGAGAGGTGGCTCAGTTAAGAGCAGTGAATACTCTTCCAGAGGTCCTGAGTTCAACTCCCAGCAACCACATGGTGGCTTACAACCATCTGTAATGGGATATGATGCCCACTTCTGGTGTATATGAAGACAGCTACAGTGTACTTGAATACATAAAATAAATAAATTTTAAAAAACAAACAAATAAAAAACCTCACCCCCCCCCCAAACAACAACAAAAAGAAAATAGAATGGTGGACTCCTATCTACAGTGCAGTGTTAGCTTCTGTTTTAATTGTTTTTCTGTTGCTGTGATAAACACCACAACCACCACAACTTATAAAAGAAAATGTTTAATTTGGCTTATGGTTTCTAAGGGTTAGGGTTCATGAGGGCATAGTGTAGGGACAGTTGAGAGCTCACACAACCACAGGTAGAGAAACACACTGGAAATTGTGGGAGTCTTTGACACCTCAGAGCATGTGCCCTGTGACACACCACCTCACAAGCTCATACTTCCCAATTCTTTTCAAACAGTTCCACCAACTGGGGACCAAGTATTCAACCAAATGAGCCAATTCGGGACATTTTCATCCAAATGGACATAGCTTTCTTTCGGATCTATCACTATTTTGTGTATCTGTTCCACACAAGGTAGTCAGGACTAGGCTAAAAAGAACTTTTATATTTCCATTTTAAAAGGTTTTATATTTTGTTTTAAAGTGTGTGTGTGTGTGTGTGTGTGTGTGTGTGTGTGTGTGTGTGTATAATCGCCTGTGGAGGTCAGAAATGGGTATTGGATCCACTGAATTATAATTAATTATAATTAATGCTGAATTATAGGTAGTTGTGGACTGTCTAATGTAGGAACTGGGGACTGAACCTGTATCCCCTACAAGAGCAGCATGCACTTTTAATCACTGAGCCATATCTCTGGCCCTCGTATCTCGTTTATAACCCTTCTCAACTTCAAAGTTACTCAACTCTTTTCAATGGATCCATATTCCTAGTTCTCTGGGTTATCTCTTAAGTTCCACAAGCCTTCAGTATCATCTCTATTTGACCTTATGCTAATAATAGCAAACAATGTTTTATTTTTTTCCTTTGTTTTTGCTTTTGTTTGTGTTTTGAGATTGGGCCTCGATAAATAGCCTTGGCTGACCTGGACCTTATTATTTAGACTAAGCTGGAGACCAACCTGCCTTTGTCTCCTGAGTGCTGGAATAAAGGCTGCTGCAAACAATGAAATCTTGAGTTATCCTGACTGCCCAGCAGCTAAGAACATCTGCTGTTTTATCATAAGGGCTGGAGTTTAGATCCTAGCACCCACATTTCGAAGCTTACAGATGCCGTGCCCAGAGATTCTACGCTCTTTTTTGGTCTTAATGGGTACCTGGACACATGAGTGCCTACACTAACACACAACATCAACAAATATGAATAATGACAACAATAAAAACTTTAAAGGTGGGCACCTGGAGAGATAGTTCATCAGTTAAGCGCATAGGATACTCTTTGCAGAGGACCAGGTTTGATTCTTAGCATCCACATGCTGGCTCACAATCATCTGAAACTCTAGTTTCAGGGAATTCAACATATCTTCTGGCCTTCACACATGTGCTGTGTGTACATACATGCTGGCAAACCATGTATAGACAGAAAATAAAAATAAGTTACTCTTAAAGAAGATCAATAAATATTCTTAAGTGGTAGCACTTCATAGAACAGCACTCTTCCAGCAAGGACAGTTTACTAAGGACTGATCAGAAATAGCATTTTTACAAAGACTAATAAATAATTAAGTCAATCAGCTATCTATTAATTGCAGCTTAGCGATCTACTGCTGTACCCGACTCTGACTTCAGATAAAGACAACAGAGAAAAGGTTGTACACGATCCATGGGATTCCAATCTTTTCTTCATGTTAATATGCTACACAATCCCGATAATAATCCAATAGTAAGTTTTGGGGATGTTATAGATATAGTTGACAGAAAGCAACAAATATTCTGCTAAGGTAAGTCATAAAACCAAAAGCCCAAACATGAACCACTTGATTTCTAAGTCTGGCTTCTTACATATCCTCAACACAAGATACAATAATTGTATAGTATACAATTATAAATTGTGTGTGTGTGTGTGTGTGTGTGTGTGTGTGTGTAAAACCAGAAAGTATGGCAAGTGCTTGTGATCTCAGTGCAGAGATATGGGAACAGATAGGGCCCTAGGGCTTGGTGACCACCCAGCCTTGCTTCTTCAGGCAAACTCTAGGCCTATGAGAAAATCTATCTCATAAAACAAAGAGAGTGGTGTTATCCTAAAGAATGATACTGAAAGTTGTCCTCTGGCCTAAGCAGGAATTTAGATTAATAAATCATATTAACATGTATAAACATGTATTTATACACACACTCACACCCCTACCACAAGATATATGTTATTATGTTTGTGCATGTTTTTAGCATATTTTTAAAGAATGATGTACTAGACAAGAGGAAAAAATTACTGAAGAAAACCACACTGCCAAATGTCAGGTCTATAAATTTTTTTTTTCTGTATCCTAGTATTGAATTATCAGGAAGCATATGCGTTTTAGTAAGAAGTATAAAGTTTGCTTTAAACCATAGTTATTTAATTTTCTCATATTAAAATATACTTATTTTATATTATTATATTTATTATATTAATATTATAACACACATGTATATTATAATGGAAAAATATTAAGAAAATCTTTAAATTTGAAATTTATTCTTGAGAATTTCAATACACACACATATATGTATATATGTATAATGTGAAATATGATTATACCTATTTCCCATAGCCCCTCCACACCCTCCATCTGCCTTTCTCCACACTCATATCCTTTTTATCAAAGAATAATATAATCCAGAATGTTTCGTCAGTGCTGCCCATATGTGCATGGCTGTGGAGAGCCTGAGGGAGCCTGGGCCTCCTACCAGGGCCCGAATCATCAATGAAGAATGGCTCTCCCTCCTCTAGCAGTTTTCCTCTGCCGATGGATGTAGACATGGAGCGTGGAGTGGGGCCTGGAGATCATCTATGCCGTCTAAACCGGAGTATGGGATGGCTCGATCTTTTGTAGACTTTGAATAGATAGCCACAACTGTCGTGAGGTCATGACTTAGCCAGGTCAGATCCAGAAAACATTTTACATCATCCCTTCCCATCCTTCCCCTCTCACATTATTTCCTTCTCCTCTTCTGTGATGTTCCCTAAGCCTTGGTGTTGATGACGAGGGGGGTTAATAGAAACGGGCTGCTTAGGACTGATCATTAAATCTCTTAGTTTCAACACTTTGACCTGTTAGGCGGTTCTCCACTGACTACTGTCCACTGCAAAACAAAACAACAAAACAACAAAACAAATCTTCTCTCACCAAGGTTGAGAGTAGGTCTATGGCTATAAACATGCATGTTTAGAAAGCCAGAAGACAATTTTAACAACATGATCATTTAGCACAGTTGACAACAGCAGGTTCTACCATAGGGCCTATGATTGCCTTACCAATGGCTTTTTGAACAGGATTACAGGACCGGATGTGAACACTGCTCCAGAGGAGCAGCTCTCCCATCAAGTCAGAGGTCAGCTAGTTACCCTGTCACAGTCATGCTATTATTATACCAATAGGTATAACTTTCCCTGCAGGTCAGTACTGCAGCATACAAGGCCCAGCAGTCATCAAGACCATTGATGTATTTTCTCCCTCAGCAGACTGTACAGCATCTTTTAGAGTACAATGGAAGCTAGACAGCAGAGAGGGAGCTTCGCAATCATTTTGAGATTGATGTCTCTATTCTCTTCAGCCAAAATGTGAGGTGTCTTCAGCAATAAAATCTTACCACAAAGTTATGCTGGGTAACCAAGGTTAGTGGCAATAGTCTGTGTTGTTTGGGAGATCATTGGATCTTCCCTGACCAATAATTCGTAGAGAGGTATTCCATGCTTTTATCATGATTTTTTTTTTGTTTAATAACCTGTATCTTCTCTAATAGTGACATTGTCCACTCATGTAGGTGGGCAGTGCATATCTTTTAAAGAGATTAAAAACAACCTAAGGTAATTTGACTTCTTTAAAAATTTTTGTCTTATAGTTAATATCTCTGTAAGTGTGACTAGTATAGTCATTAGAATTTGGCCTGCAAAACAAGGGTTG
Source organism: Grammomys surdaster (assembly GCF_004785775.1). Classification (NCBI taxonomy): domain Eukaryota; kingdom Metazoa; phylum Chordata; class Mammalia; order Rodentia; family Muridae; genus Grammomys; species Grammomys surdaster. Next base: position 1,327,758 of record NW_021604660.1, read on the forward strand.
ATAAGCAACGATCCACAGGTCAGTGCTATCTATTGAAAGTTTTATTCTTTTTTTTTTTTGTTTTGTTTTGTTTTGTTTTGTTTTGTTTTTCGAGACAGGGTTTCTCTATGTAGCCCTGGCTGTCCTGGAACTCACTCTGTAGACCAGGCTGGCCTCGAACTCAGAAATCTGCCTGCCTCTGCCTCCCAAGTGCTAGGATTAAAGGCGTACGCCACCACCGCCAGGCGAAAGTTTTATTCTTGCAGATTCTACTATGCTCTGTCTTATTTTATTCCGTTATTGGAATGCAATTGTGATCGTTGGTGTTAGAATACCACAACTGCTTCTTGGGCTGTGATAGAGTCATTGAATCACTGCAAGCAACATATTATGGTCCCTAAACTGAAAATATTCAGCCTCTGACTCTATGCAAAGCAAGTTTACTGATTCCCACTTCTTACAGGTCCTTGGGATTCTTTAAATTTCTCTCTTCCTCTTCTGTCTATTCTTCATATTTTCATGTTACTAACAAAGTATTTAACGCTCAGTTTTAATGGAGGACATAAATTAATTATACACCTGTTAATGCAAAACACATCTTTTACTTCAAAGAGAGTAAAGCCATATTTGAGTGAGCATGGCCCAGGGTCACAGACTTCATGTTTTCCCAAAAGGTAATTCCACTGTGGAAATGGGTACATGAGGTTATTTATTGGGTACAGAATAAAGAAAGTCAGAAACAAAGGCCATGTACTTAATATATTGGTGGAGGTCACAGGTAGGGCAGAGAAAACTGTTTTTCTATACTCTTTGATGATAGCCTTAACTTTGGTATTGGTAGAAGCTAGTGGTCTGCTTAGAATGACTATATTTTAAAGGTTTTAATAGTCAAAAGGGTGTCAGGTTAAACACATGGGTGGACAATGAATAGCTTTCAAAGGAACAAAAATAGTCCATGGTAATTTGGCTGTGGTCTGCATTGTTTTATTCATCCGTAAATTACAATATTCAGTCATTTAGCATTGAAGACTCCTTAAAACTGGCACAGCTCTTTCCCCCTTAAATTTTAGGAACTACAAAGATATTTTACATATTTACCATTTTACATTAAATCATCTTCTTTCTCTCCCTTACCTTCAGCCCCTCCTCTCCTAACCCTCCCCTTTCTCCTGTTTTCTTGCATTTATCAAAGATTTGAACCTCTGAGTGGATTTTGGTTCAATCTCTAAATCATTCCCTACATGGTAAATTAGGTTCATAAGCTAGGAAAAGATTTTCTTTAAGTTCGTAAACACAAAATCAAATCACAATGCAGCCAATTTCCAAAGGCTACACTTTGACTCAAATAGTACTTGATTTGGTAAGCTATCATTTGGAAAACTAATGCCATCATGTAGAATTTTCTTTCTACATAGTGGCTGGTCTCCAGGTACCTTTGATATTTACTGAAAAGTTCAGAAGGTAATTGACCTGCCTTCAGATGATTGTATTTACCATGCTGATTTGTAAGCCTTGATTTTGACCAAAAAAATTTTTTTTCACAAATTTAATTGTTATATAATTAGAAAGAAAAAGACTTCCATATTAGATGGGCTCTCAATAGTCTTTCAGGAATTTGCTCTTGTAAGTGGATGAATTTTTCTGGGTGTGAGTTCTTATTCTTAACACTGTTAACATTGATTTCCTTTAGAAAGCAAACTGGAGTAAAGACTGTATTGCAGCAGCATCCACGATTTCACTTGTATGCATTTGTGAAATTGTCTGTTGATAGGCAGGAAACAGTGAAGGTCCAGCAGTACCCACATCAGAATGGAAAACTCTGTGGACATTAACATCTTGGCCTAACAAAGGCTTTTACGGGTCGTTGGAACTCCTCTAACTTTTCAGTAGATAATCTGGAACAGTGTGATGGCCATTTTTGACTCTACCTGGAAAACCCCCAAATGGAGGGCACACCTGTGAGGGATATTTTGCTTAATTTGAAGTGGGAAGATCCACTTTTAATCTGGATCTCTGAGTTAGGAAGACATGCCTGTAATCCAGACCTTGAGGCAGGAAGACACACCTGCTGGTAGCCCATCTAAGGACATGGAAGAAGGAAGCTTTTGTTATTTTCCTGCTTGTTCTCACTCTGATAGCAAGTCTATTCCTTCACCTATATACACATATATTCTAATATATAGAATTTGTAGAATGAATCCTATTAATGTATATATAACATATTCCACTATATATACATATATATTCTCTAGAGTAATTTTATTAATATATTATAATATATATGAAATTATTATAATTATATATATTAATAAAATTACTCTAGACAACCTTGACTGATACAAATAGTAAGGCAAAATTTGTGAAATATATTATTTAATTGGTAAATTTATTTCAATGATTATTATTACATTTTATTGAGCTAGGTCTCATTACGCCCACTGGTGAGGCTTACCACATAGGTGAGGCTGACCGGAATGATTCCTCTTGCCTTCACAGCCTCAGTTCTGGAATTAAAGGTCTGCACCACTGCCGTGGTGAGTTTATTTTAAATACAAATGACTGGAATCATTGCGAATATATAGTAAGTTAGAGTGTTGGGGTAGAGGTCTGTAATTTATACATATATGCACATGTCGTAGTGCATACCTGAAGGCCAAAGGACAACTTTGTGGAGTCTGTTCTCTCCTACATATACAGGAGTTACAGTAGCTTAACTTAGGTCCCCAGGCTTGCACAGGAAGTGCTCTTTACATACTGAGCCATCCTGTCTGCCTGAGGGCATCTGTATTTTCAGAGAACTGTAGGTGATTATGAAGTATGCCAAGGTGCCTTTAGTGATTTTGGATCCTGAAGTCCCTGAGTTTGAGGAAGGTTTTAATCTCTCGAGTGGGCATTAGGTTACTGGAAGCTCATGTTCACACAAAACCTTAACTTGGTCAGTAGATCTAAGTTTTTGCCTCAGTAATTTGAGGGATGAAGTTCTCCAACTGCAGGAGATGAGTTCTAGGAGGGAGTTTTACTACAGGAAGCTGAAAAGGGAAAGACGGAGCCCCTGTATAACAGAAGTAGGTTGCAGGAAATGGGGCTCAATTTCTTAGTTTTCTCATTTGCAAACGGTAAGTGATACTAAGATGCATTTCAGGTTTGTTGTGTGGACTAAAAGAATCTACGTAGGTCTTAATGTAGTTGAATAAGAACTTTGTTAGAGTAAATCTAGTACATTTTATTATTATAATCATCGCATAGTACGGTTAATGCCAAAATGACATAAATCTGTAACTCAGTGTAATAAACTACTTCTTCACACAGAGCTAAGGGAAAGATGGCCCTTTTAAAATGCTCATTCACCCACCCATGTATTGAAATAGATAAACGCCACTGGCTGCCAAGGTCTAGTCACTTCAATGAGCTCCACGTACAGCACTGAATGCTGTAGGTTCTCTGATCTTAAGGTGTTTACATCCTACTGGAAGATGGGATGTAAACATCTCACTAAAATCTCACTCAGTCTTTCACTCCTCCCTTTGAAGTACCACTGTCTTAGTTACTTTTCTGTTGCTGTGAAAAACACCACAACCAAGGCAAGTTATAGAACAAAGAATTTGTTCGGGCTTACAGTTCCAGCAGGTTAAGAATTATAGGTAGGAATTATGGCAGCCGGCAGCAAGAACAAGAAGCTGAGAATGGGGGCTGGAGAGATGGCAGCTCTCCCAGAAGTCCTGAGTTCAATCTGAGCAACCACATGGTGGCTAATAGCCATCTATAATGAACACTCATATATATAAGATAGATAAATAAACCTTAAAAAAAGAAAAGAAACAAAACACTGGGTGTTTAAAAACCAAGAAGCTGGAGAGTACACATCTCAACTACAATCATGAAACAGAGAGAGCAACTGGAAATGGTGGGAGGTAATAAACTCTCAAAGGCTTGCTGCAGTGACTTTTACAAGGTTTAAACCCATGCCAAACAGTGCCAGAAACTGCAGACCCAGAGTTCAAATCCATGGGATACATTCTTATTCCAACCACCATAAGTACCACCTAACTCCAAGAATCGTCCCGTTACTACTAAGAAATCAAGTTGACAGTGCTCTGGGCAATTGCATAGCTTGTTCCCCACCCCCACCTCACCCCACCCCACCCCAGGACCGCACAGGACTCTGCTCACACTGAGTGAAGGAGATAAATAATGGCTCTTCCCCAAAATTAGTGATGTCACATCAGTATCGCCATAAAACACTTTGCCCAAAGATGGCATATGTTCAGCCAAATATTCAAGCTGATGCTTCTTTTTAAAAAAGGTGATCAAACACATTTTGCTGAAAAGTCATTTCACTCACTTCCATGGAGAAAATAATGACTCTAGGATTCTACCTTCAGGAGTAGGCACGGACATACTGGATGAGACTGCAGCTTTGCAGAATGTGTTCCTGCAGGAGTGACTTAGATAAGATGTGCTAAGAGGGCTCAGTTAAGTTTGCCTCAGGTTGATGGCACTTGCTGTCTTTGACTTTTATAAGAGGTTGTATAATCCTGTTGCCATAATTTAAAAGACTTAATAAAAACAGTGTTAATAGCCTTTTCATCATCTAAACTGTCTTCCCTGGAGAATTCTATTATTGCTTCTGATAAACTCCTAGAAAGAGTATGAAGGATGGGAACTATTTATAGTGTCGTGTTCATATTTAACAGCAGTGTTTATTCTATTAGAAACAACACCAAGAATATGCAAAAGGACTTGGCATTCTTAGTGTTCTCCAAAAGTTCTATTTTCTGCTAAGTAGGTTAAATAAGAAGAGTCAAAAGATATGCTTGAAGATTTTTCTCAATTCCAAGTTGGAGAAATACATCTAGGGGTACAGTCTTCAATACATGAAAGACAAGCAACACATTTGTAGTACATCTAGAAAATAAAAGTATACGGGCAAATACAGACACGGCTCAGCAATTATGAGCATTTGTTATCCCTTCAGAAGACCGTAGTTTGGTTCTCAACACCCACAGGACAGCTCACAACACTTTATAACTCCAGTTCCAGGGGCTAAACATCCTCTTCTTATCTCCAAAGACACCAGGACCACACACAGAGCACATGCATACATGCAGGCACTCATATATACACAGGAAATATAGTAAATTTTTATAAAAAGAAAATATAGCAATATCAATTCAGATTGTATATAACACTATCGTTACCAATAAGACATATTATTTGATTCATACAAAACACCATGTTGAAAAATACCTCACAAAATTTTAAAAAGGATTATTTTTGTGTATGGATGAGTTTTTTATTCTCTCTCTCTCTCGCTCTCTCTCTCTCTCTCTCTCTCTCTCTCTCTCTCTCTCTCTCTCTTTCTGCGTGTGTGTGTGTGTTTGTGTACTACATATATATGCCAAATGCCCATGGAAGTTAGAACAGGGCCTCTGGAACTGGAGGTATGGAGGTCTGTGAGCCACCATGTGGGTGCTGAGAACTGAACCCTGGTCCTCTGCACAAATAACAAGTGCTCCTAACCACTGAGCAAACTTCCTGCCCCCCCCCCCATTAATAATTTTTAAAACTAAACTTTAAATGTTAGGGAAGTGGCTTAGTGGTAGAATGTTTGCCTACCAAGTGTGAGACTTGGAGCTTAATCCTTAGCACTACAGAAAAGAAATAAGATAGTACTTTTTTTAATTACTAAATTGTTTAAAAAAAAATCCAGTCCTCATCACTTGCCCTTATGCTTCTTCGATCAATGTACAGAACGTCATCCCAGGCTTACATAAAGACTAATGCACAGGCAAGCACAGTGTAGTCCGGCAAGGGAAACCTTCACATATCATCTGTTGCAGCCCGGTGGTACCTTTATGAAATAAAAACATCTTCCTGAGGAGCCAAATCGGGCTTCCTCTTATAGTATGGCATTAAGCAGTTTTTCTGTAAGGAAATTAAGCTGCCAGTTTAATTCTAGTCAACACAGGTAAGATCCAAGTCTTCAAGTTACATTTAACAAGTATGAAAACGCCAGGCAGTGGTGGTGCTCGCCTTTAATCCCAGCACTTGGGAGGCAGAGGCAGGCGGATTTCTGAGTTCAAGGTCAGCCTGGTCTACAGAGTGAGTTCCAGGACAGCAGGACTACACAGAGAAACCCTGTCTCGAAAAACCAAAAAAAAAAATGTATGAAGACCTAATTAACTCAAACATCTATTCCTGGATCAATGTTATCCCCAAACTGTGACCATTGATCCTTTTCTTTAAATCTTAAGTAGATGTTCATACAGCAGGGAAGCAAGAGATATGAATTACTGAGGGAGAGTAACAAGTAAATATGTTTTAAAGACCTATTATGAGTTTAAATTTTCTTATACAAGTGAATGAAAATTCAACACCAAAATTCTTGCCCTTCTGTAAAAAGCTCACATGCAATTTGGTTACCAAATGTAACCACGTACAATAAACAATTTTAGTTCAATCTATCAAAAGGGTAATTTCTTCAGGTCATTCCGACAAGTATCTTCTGATTGAGCCCAACTTGGAGAAAGGAATATAGACAAAGCTTTACATGCTAATTACCAATGACAGGTTCCTAGTTTTCCTACACAAACCCCTCACCCCGGGGCCTAGTGACCCCAGGTGCTACAGTTCCATGGCTTGCCAGTGTGAGTAGTGTCTATGTGGTCAAGTGAAGGTCTAGCTTTGTTCCAGTAAGTTTTGCTTCTACTGTGCTTTTCTGACATGCAGAAGTGAAGTCTTGGCTGATATATGTACCAAGTTTCATACCATCTATTTTAACTTTTTAAGTTTCTTTGTCTTATTTATAAAAGGAAAGAAGTAACTCTTCACCACTTTGCACCTCCAATGGCTTTGGAAAATCTATAATCTCTTCTGCTAAGATTCTTTTTTTTTTTTTTTTTTGAGGGCGTGGAGGGAGCCAAGCAAGGTCAAAGGGCACACTCTGCCTCTAATCCCAGCTGTCTTGTTTTGTTTTGTTTTGTTTTGTTTTGTTTTTTGAGACAAGGTTTCTCTGTATATCTCTGGCTGTCCTGGAACTCACTCTGTAGACCAGGATGGCCTTGAACTCAGAAATCTGCCTGCCTCTGCCTCCCAAGTGCTGGGATTAAAGGCGTGCACCACCACCTCCCGGCTTCTGCTAAGATTCATAATGCCATCTTTGAGATGAAATTTTCATTTATTTTTATTTCTGTGTATCTTATTGTACTGGCACACAACAACATTTTCTGTGTCAAAGAGTTTCTGCCCTTCCTCCTCTCTTATATCATCTTTACTGTTGAGGGGTTCTTCTTCCACCTGCCCATCTTCAACTCCATCTTTATCTTCTTCCTCCTCATCAAAGTCTTCTTCTTTATCTTCCTCTTCCTCTTCCTCAGAAGATGAATCCCCCTTTCCGTTAACTTGCAGCACCAATGGAGCTTGCTGTTGAGCAGGCTGGGTCGGTCTGTGGCTGCTGTTGTCCAGTTGCAGCTATCCGTGCTTGTGCTAGTGTGAGTGCTGCCACTGTTGTAGGACTGACCTGAGTCTTATTACCTGTAAATAAGATATATGTAAGTAATATTTGCTGCGACTGGATGATGTCACCTGTCTGTGGTGAAATCCCTCCAGGAAGTGGGGTTAGGACCTGCTGGATAACAGGCACTTATACTCCACTGGGCTGCATTTGTGGTATAACTTGTTGTTGTAGAACAACTGACAGCTGAGGCTGAAAGATATACTGGGCACCATTGGCTGCTCTGACCACCTGAAGCAGCTGATCTGAATTTGTTAGTATCTGTTTAATCGGAGTCATGCCTTCAGGGAGTGCCAAGGTAGCAGCTATAGCAGCAGCACTCGTAATACTTGATGCATTCATATGTTGTATCAACTTAGAATCAGGAACAATAACTTGTGGTGCTGTAGCCTGCTGTGTGAAGGAATAAGAACTTGTTGGGTCTGTGCTTGCTGAGGTACCGTTTGCTGAGGTTGTGCTTGCTGCTGCTGCTGCTGCTGCTGCTGCTGGGGTTGATGCTGCTGCTGAATTTGCAACAAAAGCTGCTGGTCTTGTGAATGAAATCCATCTACTGCCCTAGACTGCATGAGTTTACTCTCCCACGAAGTTTTTAGTTCCATCAGGACCTGTTCATCCACTCCTTCATCCAGAAAAATGTCTAATACATCATCAATAACATCTTTAATCACAGATCTATACAATTTAGGCACGGTGTTTGCCAAGTTCACCATTTCCACTCACAACACAAACAAGAGGGAACAAGATATAAAAGAAAAAGAAAAAGAAAAGAAAAAAAAACCCTGAGACCCGGAGGGTGAGCCAAGTCACCCACGAGAGTTTCTCAACAAAACCCATCCAGAAGGAGTAAGAGGTGGGAGACCAGGGGGAGGAGGGCACTCCTAAAAAATCTCGAGCAAGATAATACTTTTTTTTTGTAGCTACTGTATATGTAAAGATTTTGTTTGTTTGTTTGTTTGTTTTGTTTTTTGAAAAAGAATGAAATCAGCAAACTAAAACCAGAAGTCAGAGGCTGGTGAAATGTTCAGTGTGTTCCCAAGTGTGTTCCCAGTGTGTTCCTTTGAAAGAGTAGCCAGTGCTTTTAACTACTGAGCCATCTCTCCAGCCCCTAAATAGTATATATTTTCTATGCATTTGTTTTGCATTTTTTAATACAGTAAAAAATAATGCCTAAGTCTAAAACAGATACACTCATTCATCAGTGTGATATTTAAAAGTGCATATGCTAGAACCTTCTTCTCTCTACTCACAGAGGTCAAAATAGCAGACGGTCCTATTACTGCTGTCTAAATAAAAAAAAAATTATACTTATAGACCAGTGTTGCTGTCAGCCTTTCACATAGAAGTTCCATTTGCAGAAGGCAAGAGTTAACAGACTGATCTATAACGGGCTGAAGTGTTGAGAATACATGATAGTCGAGGGCTAGCCATCAACAACACACACACACATGCCCTCAAGGCCAAGGGGACAGCATAGGGACTGGGGAAGAAAGATTTTACGTGCCAGAGATGGGGAGAAGTGATGTCAAATGCTGTCTTCCGGATACGACATAGGCTTTGCTGCTGTAGTAGACCACTCTGACGGCCGCCTACAAGAGCTGCACACATAGAAAGACATGACACAGGAGGAGGCCATTTGGGAAGAAGAAGGGGTCTTCTAGAGTGGGGAGGGTTAAGGGAAGGTAGATGTGGAGAGTGTATCACAATGCATTGTGCACTCATATGAAACTGACTCATATTTAAATCACTTAATAATTTTATCTAGCCTTGCATGATATTAATCTCAGCATTCACAAGGCAGAGGCAGAGGCAGGCAGATTTCTATGAGTTCACAGTCAATCTGATCTATAAGAGTGAGTTCTAGGACAGCCAGAGCTACTTCGAGAGACCTATGTCAAGGAAAAAAAAAAGAACACACACACACACACAAAGACACACACAATTAAAATATTTTATTTGTTTTTATTTTATGTGTATAGGTGTTTTGCTGATATGTATGTCTGAGCACCACATTCATGCAATGCCCATGAAGTCCAGAAGTGGATGTCACATCTTCTGAAATGGAATTACAGATGGCTGTGATTCTCTGTGTGGATGCTGGGAACTAAATACTGGCCCTCTGGAAGAGCAGAAAGTCCTCTTAACTACAGAGTCATCTCTCCAGTGCCATGGTTTTGATTTTTTAAAATAATTTATTTATTTTTATTTTATGTACTTTGCGGTTTTGCCTGCATGTATGCATGTATGTCTGTATGAGGGTGTCAGATTCCCTGGAACAGGAGTTACAGACAGTTGTGAACTGCCTATGTGGGTGCTGGGAATTGAACCCAGGTTCTCTGGAAGAACAGCCAGTGTTCCTAATTGATGAGCCATCTCTCCAATTTCTATTTTTAATTTGTATTATTATATAAGTGTTGTAGTTAGGGTTTTACTGCTGTGAACAGGCATGATGACTAAAGCATCACAAAATAACCACATTTAATTGGGACTGGCTTACAGGTTCAGGGGTTCAGTCCATTATCATCAAGGGAGGAACATGGCAGCATCCAGGAAGGCATGAGCTGGAGGAGCTGAGAGTTCTACATCTTCATCTGAAGGCTGCTACTGGAAGACTGACTTCCAGGCAGCTAGGGTGAGGGTCTTAAGCCTATGCCCACAGTGACACACCTACTCCAGCAAAGCCAGACCTTCTAATAGTGCCCTCCCTGGGCCAAGAGTATACAAACCATCACAATAAGCATATAATATTTTAGATACTATTATAGTATTTTGGAGAAAACTGTGTTGCTGTCCATTCTTTGTCTTCCACAATTCCTCTTCCTTCAGAATCACTACGTAGATCAGGTGGCTTCAAACTCATGGAGATCTACCTGGCTCTGCCTCCACCTCTGTCTCCTGAGTGCCAGGACTAAAGACACACACCACCATAGTATGAATAAGATATCCTCTGTAGTCTCCGGCACATGAGTGCTTCATCCACAGTCTTTTGGGAGGAATGCCACTGGAGGTGGGCTTTGAGAGTTTAAAGACTCATGCCATTCAAGTTTACTCTTTCTGCTTCCTGCTTGCAGTTCAAGCATGATATGATCCCTCAGCTTCCTCCTTCTACCACCGTACCTGTACTGCACCGCTGTGGACTCTAACCTTTTGGAGCCATGAGCCCCAGTGAACTCTTTCTTCTATGAATTGCCTTGGTCATGGGGTTTTGTAATAGCAACTGGAAAATAACTAATATGGGGTGAAAGTTTGCCTCCCTTCTGCAGGCTCTCTGATTGCTATGCTGATACTTTCTCTTGATGTTCAGGAGCCTTCTAATTTCTTTGGGTTTGTCAGGCTGGTTTCTGAGCCATTGTAGTTCTGTTCAGAAAGTCTCTGCCTACAGCAGTATCTTGAAATGCATCCCTGTGTTTTCTTCCGTCAGTCTTAGCATTTCAGGTTTTAATTTGTGGTCTTTGATCCATTTTGAATTGATTTCTGTACAGGATGAAAGATCTAGATCTAATTATATTCTTTGGAGGAAGATATTCAGTTTTGGCAGCATCATTTGTTAAATAGTCTGTTTTTACACACACACATGTACATCATATACATTATATACATATATACATACATATACAATATATACATATATATAAAAATACATCACATACATATACATCAAATACATATATACTATACATATACACCATATACATAGACATATACACAAATATGTCCATGTTTTTCAAAAATTACATGACCATAGCATTGCCAGTTTCTTTCTGGACCCTCTATTCTGTTTTCTAGGTCTACCTGTCTATTTTTATGCCCATGACAGCCTGCCTTGGTCACTATGGTTCTCTAGTATAAGTTGAAGCCAGGCATTGTGATGCTTCCAGTTCTGTTATCCCCAGGATTGCTTTGGAATTTTATAGTTTTCTGTGGCTCTGTATGAATTATTGAATACTTTTTTCTCTAGTTCTATGAATTATGATGTGTTAGTAAGGGTTGTGTTGCTGTGAAGAGACATCATGACCATAGCAACTCTTTTTTTTTTTTTTTTTTGGTTTTTTGGTTTTTTTGAGACAGGGTTTCTCTGTGTAGTCCTCCCTGGCTGTCCTGGAACTCACTCTGTAGACCAGGCTGGCCTTGAACTCAGAAATCCGCCTGCCTCTGCCTTCTAAGTGCTGGGGTTAAAGGCGTGTGCCACCACTTCTTAGCCATAAAAACTCTTATAAAAGAAAACATTTCATTAGGGCTGGCTTCAGTTTCAGAAGTTTAGTCCATCATCATGCCAGAAAGCATAGAGACACACAGGTAAACATAGTGCTGGAGAAGTAGCCAAGAGTTCTACATCTGGATCTGAAGGCAGCAGGGAGAGAGAGTGACACTGGGCTTGGCTTGGGTTTCTGAAACCCCAAAGCCTGCCCCAAGTGGTACACCTCCTTTAATGAGGCCACACCTCCTAACAGTGCTTAGAGTTTTCCTGCTGGGTTTTGGCCTTGCTTTGGTTTAGTACTTCCTTGATAGGTCCCCATTCCTCTGTTTCAGAATAGTAAATGTACATTCTATATCTTATAGGTATATGATTTACTTTTCAGTGTTACAGAAGTTATAAAAATGTTAGGTCTCAGGAGAGACTTTGGGTTTGGAAATTTTAAATAGTATTAAGTCTGTGAAAGACCTTTGGGGATTTTGAAGCTGGATGGAATACATTGTATGCTATGACATGGCTACTGGACTGTGGGAGCCCCAGAGAGAAATGCGGTTGTTTGAATGGTGAATGTTCTCCATAGGCTTGTGCATTTGAGTGCTTGATTCTCAGTCTGTGATGCTGGTTGAGGAAGCTGTGTGGTGCAGCCTTGCTGGAGGAGGTGTGTCACTGGACGCAGGCTTCCGAGATTTAAAACCTCTCACACTGCCGTTCCACTTCAAACTCTCTGCTTCATGCTTATGGTGATTATTATTGTTTGTTTGGGTTTTTTTTGCCTTGTTTTGTTTGTTTAACATAGCAACAGAAAGTAAATAGTGCAGACGGGTATTCCATTGAGTCTGTAGATTAATTCTTGTTGTAATGCTATTTTCACAATATTAATTATGCCAATCTACGAACATGGAAGTTCTTTCTACCATCTTCTGTCTTCTTTCACCATCTTAAAGCTTTTATTATAGAGGTCTTTCTCTTTCGTTGTTTGGGGTTAGTATCAGGTCCATTTTTCGGAGTTACTGCAAGTTTTTTCCCCCTGTGAATCATTGTCAGTGTATAGGAATGTTACTGTTTTATAAATACTCGTTTTTCATTGGGTGATTTTGCTGCACACTTTCATCCTAGCACTTGCAAGGCAGGGGTAGGTGGATATTTGAATTTGAGACCAGTCTAGTCTACAGAGCAAGTTCCAGGACAGGTAGGGATACACAGAGAAACCCTGTCTGTGGTGGTTTGGATATGCTTGGCCCAGAAAGTAGCACTATTAAGAGGTGTGGCCTTATTAGAATAGATATAGCCTTGCTGGAGGAAGTGTGTCACTGTGAGGGTGGACTTTGAGACCCTTTTCCTAGCTGCCTGTGAGAGTCTTTTCCTGGATGCCTTTGGAAAAAGAGATAGAACTCTCAGCTTCTTCTCCAATGCCATGCCTGCCTGGATGCTGCCGTGCTTCCCACCTTGATGATAGTGGACTGAACCTCTGTACCTGTAGGCCAGCTTCAATTAAATGGTGTCCTTTATAAGAGTTGCCTAATTAAGACACTGTCTCAAAAACAAAACAAAAACCAACAGATAGATAGATAGATGATAGATACATGCATACATACATACATACATACATACATACATACATACATGACACTGATTTTGTATCTTGCCACTTTACATAAGTGTCTATGAGAGCTCAGTGTTACCTGGAAAGTTCTATATGGTCTTTAAAGCATAGCTTCATGTCCTCTTCTAAAAGGGACAGTTTGGCTTCTTCTGTTTCTTTTTTTGTCCCTTACTTGTCTTTCCCTCATTTTACTGCAATATTTGAAACTTAGAGCATTACACTGAACAAGAGAGGGGAGAGTGGGTATCTTTATTCTGTTTCTGATTTTAGAGTAAATGTTCTCACCTTGTTTCCACTTAGTATAGTATTGGTTATAGGTTTGTTGTATACTGCTTTTATTATTTTAAGATATGTTCCATCTTAAAGAGAAGAGCCTATGTGGCCTTCTTGTGGACAAACCTAAAATATTTATTTTTAAAAAAATGACAAAGAAAAACAGAGACTATTGGAGCCGTCCTGAATTTCGATAGGGTACGTGCCGTGAGGACTTTTGTGCTGAAGGATGACCACGTCCTGGTTATGTGGAGAAACCATGAGACTACCAGAGTGTGATGCCAGTTTCCTCTACTGCAAACAGTGTTCTGTGACAAAAAGAAAAAAAAAAAAGAAAAAAATATATCCAAGCTAACAAGAAAAAAAAAAGATATGTTCCATCTAGTCATAATATCTTCAGGACTTTTATCACGAAGCATGGTTAACTTGGTCACAGCATTTTCTACATTTAGTGAGATTATGTGATTTTCATCCTTAAATTTGTTTATGTGGTGTATTACATTTACTGATTTGTGTGTGTTAAACTGACTTGGCATCTCTGGGATGAAGCCCACTTGGTCATGATGTATAATCTTCTTAATGCACTCCCCAGTTTGGTTTGCCAAATTGAGAATTTTCAATTATGTTCATCAGGGAAATCAATGTGTAGTTTTCTTGGTTGTCTGTTTGCCTTCTTCAGGTATTGAGATAACTGGCTTCATAGAATGAGTTTTTTAGTGTTCTTCTCTTTCTGTTGTGGAACAAATTAAGGAGATTTGGTTAATACCAATATTGACTGGAAGCTTAATAGAATTCAGTAGCAAATTCATCCGGTTGGTCTTAGCTTTTCTTTGTGAAGAGATTTGATTATAGTTTTGGTCTCACTTCTTACAATGAGTTTAAGCTATTTATATCTTGTGACTTTGATTTTGGTAGGTCATATGCATTTAGAAATCCATTCATTTTTTTAAGGTTATCCTGATTTTTGAAGTGTAAGTTTTCAAAAATATTCTCTAGTACTCTGGATTTCATCTGACTCTGTTGTAATAACACTTTTTCCTCTGTAATCTTGCTAAAATATTATTACACTTTAATTGTGTGTGTATCTTAGGAGAGCCACTTCCCTCTTTTCATAATGTTGATCCCCAGGTCATCAGGCTTGGCAGCAAACACCTTTACTCAGTGAGTCATCTTAAATATTATTTTATACTAATTATACTATACTGATGTTATAGTATGTTATACTATAGTATGTTATACTATACTATACTATACTAATTATATTGTACTTCACTAATTATATGATACAGTACTCTATTATACTATACTGTACTTTACTAATTATTCTATACTGTACTAATATACTATACTAATTACACTATACTATAGGAATTATACTATGCTATATTAATTATATTATGCTGTAGTCTTACTAATTATACTATACTGTACTATACTATGCTATAGTTAATGTACTATTCTATACTATCCTAGTTGTTCTATACCACACTGTACTGTACTATACTATACTAGTTATATTATTTTTGAGACAGTACCTCTGACTTCCCTGGAGCTCTCTGTGTAAATGATGCTGGCTTCAGGCTCACTGAGATCCACCTGCCTCTGCTTCCTAAGTGCCAAGATTAAGGGTGTGAACCATCAGACCAATCTGTATTTCCTTAATTTTTTAAGGGTCATTTATTAGATGATGTTACTAGAAATCAGCCTCCTTCTACCACTGGCTTCTTCTGCCTTTCCTCTGTGTTGGCTTAGTGAAAAGCTTGCCTTTCTTCTGTAGCTGGTTGAGAACTGATCTAGGTTCACATTAACTCCCATCCTTAGTGCACAGGGACTAACTTCCAACAGAATTCACGGAAAGGACCAGGAGGGAGGCTCACTGCCTCATTCTGACCCGATCACTACAAGGAGGTCACAGCATTATAGATGTCTATTCTTATGCCTTCTTTCAAGCTGTAGAGCTCACGATGGATTTGGCCTTTCTCAAACTCACTTGAGCTATGGGGTAAGGTGGCTATCATTACAAGAAAGGGAAGAGAAGGCTTACCAGAAAATAAACACGTGAACATAGTACAGTTTTATCCTTTAATAACACCAGTAAGCCAATGTTAAGAAATAGAAAGTGCAAAGATTTACATCCAAATGCTAATTATTGCCTTAGTTATAATGCTTTGTTCAAAAGCCAAAACAACCCAAAAACAACTTGAGTAACCCTTTTGTCTAACAATATGAGAACTATAAATTTAAAAAATATAAAATATATTACAGGATGATTAAATGCTTTTATGTTTATGAGGAAAGACTATTGTACAATAAGAAGCCATGAGGGAAAAAAAATAAAGTAACAGAAACAGTGTGTGTGTGTGTGTGTGTGTATGTGTGTGTGTGTGTTTAAAAGCAAAAGGAAACAAATCTGGGAAAAGCTATTAAAATAATAATTAGCTCAAAACTAATGGAATTCCATTATTCATAAAATGAATATTTTGGAGTTTTGTCCTATTATTTTTCCTCATAATTTCCATATCTTTACATATGTTTATCATAGATAGCTGAGGGATTCTCTACATTCAGATCAGAATTCTAGTAACTATTTAAATCCTGACCATCATCCAAGCATCAGTTTTACAGTAGTTGAAGAAATACTCTTTCAATGTGTGTGTCATAAAATCCATTGTTAGTTGTATTTGTTCTGAAGGATATTATTCTTCTATAGGAGCCATAAACAATGCCTGTGATTGACAGAAAGATTCATTGCTTCATCTATCCAACCACCTTCGATTTGTTGCAGGGATTAAAAAATAACTTCCCAAAGGAATTTCTGAAAATTAGGGTAGTAAGAAAGCTTTGAAATTACCATGGGTCAGTGGAAAGGCATTCTTAGTGATTGGGATATGTCAGTCATTCTAGTAGGTGAGGGACAATAAGATGCCATCTATGCTGGCAAAACCCTTGTGAGTGAAGAAATTACACTCGTGTAAAGTAGCATTTAATTTCAATCATAAAAGAATTTAGGGCTCAGTATCTAGGTCCAGGGAAGGTACTGCAATGCTGGGTTGGGTGACATGACAAAGGAGGCAAGAAGTCCCTGATCTAGACCAGGAAGCAGGATATCGTAGTTAGGGTTTTACTGCTGTGAACAGACACCATGACAAAGGCAAGACTTATAAGGACAACATTTAATTGGGGCTGGCTTACCAGTTCAGAGTTTCAGTCCATTATCATCAAGGCAGGAGCATGGAAGCATCCAGGCAGGCATGGTGCAGGCGGAGCTGCGAGTTCTGCATCTTCATCTGGAGGCTGCTAGAAGAAGACCGACTCCTTAGGTAGCTAAGAGGAGGATCTCAAAGCCCATGCCTACAGTGACACACTTCCTCCAACAAGGCCACACCTACACAAACAAAGCCACACCTCCTAATAGTGCCACTCCTTGGACCAAGCATGTTCAAACCACCACACAGGACAAGGAGCTGGTGAGAAAAATAAACAGTTGTTGGTGTCTTGGCAATAAGTTTCTTTAAAAATAAGTAAATACATAAATGAATAAAAGTTACAATAACAATCTTTTTGTAAAATTTCAAGTATGCTATATCTTACTAATGTTTGGGTATGTTATCCATGATGAATGAATGCTCATTTAAAGATAATTTTTGATTTGTATGTTGGCTTAGGTAGAGGTAGAGGAAATGTTTTAAAGTTCATTGGACAAACTGATTTTGTGATATAATTTTATGACTACCACTCCCTGAAACTTCACCTTGATGAAAGGACATTATTTGTTTGCCCAAGCTTTAGAGGAGATGATTGTGACCAAACTGTACCCCAGCACTTCTGAACCTTGGCATAGCCCCTCTCCCACACCTGCAGAGTAGGTAGAGTGGGTGTTACATGAATGAGGGACCTTTTATACTTTCTTTCTTTTTCTTTTTCTTTTTTCTTTTCTTTCTTTCTTTTTTTTCTTTTTCTCTTCTTCTTCTTCTTCTTCTTTTTTTTTTTTTGGTTTTTCGAGACAGGGTTTCTCTGTATAGTCCTGGTTGTCCTGGAACTTACTCTGTAGACCAGGCTGGCCTTGAACTCAGAAATCCGCCTGCCTCTGCCTCCCAAGTGCTGGGATTAAAGGTGTGTGCCACCACCACCCGTCTATGAGGGACCTTTTAAAAAACTGTATGAAAGAACTGATGCTTCTAGAAACTATTGCTTATTAATCTCAAACACTGGTAGCTTATTGTGCCTGAATATTGAGTTTTGAACTCTGTTTCAGTTAAGGTTTCTATTGCTGTGAAAAGACACCATGACAACAGCAACTTTTTTATTGGATATTTTATTTATTTACAATACAGATGTCATCCCCTTTCCATATTTCCCCTCCCTAGAACCCTCTATCCTATACCTCTTCTTCCTTTATGCCTTTAAACCATTTTGATTACATGCACGTATTAAGGTCAGTTCTAGGTTGAGGGTCTAGCAATACAATAGATGCAAATAGTCAAGGAACAAGCAATACAATAAATACAAATAGTCAAAGAAAAAGCAAGCCATTAAACCCAATTACATGGGCACTCCTGTGATCACTGTTTCTAAAGGCTTATCAGGGTGACCAAAGTATCTGAGCCTGCTTCCTTGTCCTAGCCCAAGGTCATTTTCATGTCTGAAGCCTATTTCTTTGTTCTAGCCTAAATTAGATTCCTGTCTGAAATTACTTCTTTGTTCTAGTCTAATGTCAGATTCCTGCTTGAAGCCTACTTCCTTGTCCTTGGCCAATGTCATATTCCTGCCAAGCAGCCCATTTCCTTGTCCTTGGCCCATGTCAGCTTCTTGGCAAGCAGCCCCAAAGGCTCTCTACTTCTCCCTCTTTTTTATTTCATTAACAAGACTGAGCTTGTCTTAGGTCGTTCTGACAAGAATGCCTTCCTTACCCATCATGAAATATGCATTATCAAAAGCAATGCACTTATGTCTTAGGTTGGTAAGGCTCTGTGCAGAATCTTACCTGTCCTTGGCCTGCCAGCCTGTTAATTTAAAAACTCCATCTGGGGGTCCATTTTCAAGTTTAAACCCTGTGCTTTGGCTGCCAACATGTTGATGTTGTTAAAGATAAGCTTTAACATGATGGGCAGGAATAAAAGTATTCTTAGAACAAGGACAGCTAACCTGATCAAGCTATATATGCCATTCCTGAGGTTTGACCAAAATGGAAATACTGAGCTCATACCATGAATAATTTTATCAGCATTATCTGTAGCATCAAAGCTCAGCATTCTTTAAATTCATAATCTCATTATGCAAAATTAACACACCCAGAGAGGTGTTAGGATTATGCCAAATATCCTACAGGTGTCTTTAAGCTTTTTTCTAATTATAATGACAATCATTGTGAATTTCATAAGTAACACTACTCCCATGATATTTGTCATGATACTTGGGATGGCTCCTAACTCTTGAATCTTGAATCTCCTTCAGATAATTTGAATGGGTTATACAGAATCATTGGTTCTTCCAGATACCTATATAAATCCTTTTGTATACTCAATACATTAGTTACATTTTTTGCTAGATGGTTAACAAAAATAATTGTTTTAACTCCTTGTGTCAATGCTGTTGCATAAGCAGTGATGCAAGCAATTAATGGAATTAAAGCTGACAACAGCAATTCTTTTAAAGGAAAGCGTTTACTTGGAGGGGGGAACTGGCTTCCAGTTCAGAGGTTTAGTCCATTGCCATCATGTTGGGAAGCACGACAGCTCACGACAGACATGGTGCTGGAGAGTAGCTGAGAGTTCTACTTCCAGATCAGCAGGAAGTGGGAAGAGAAAATGGCACTGAGCCTGGCTTGGGCACTTAAAACCTCAAAGTCCACCTCCAGTGACACACTTCCTCCAACGAGGCCACGCTCACTCCAACAAGGTTTTACCTCCATAATATTACCACTCTCTATGAGCCTATGGGCATCATTCCAACTACCACCAACTCCACGTGTAGTTCCCAAGACTCTGAAGTCAGTGAGGAGAACTGCAAATATGGAACCTTTATCTAGTGTGGGCCATTCTGGTACAGGGCCGAGTCATGTGACAAAAGACAGTGGAATAGAGCTTTCAGAGGACTAGAACAAAGAGTTTTAAAAGTTTTCACAATAAAGAAATGTTGGCCCACTTGTTTGGTGAGATCAATACCGATTTAACTGAGGCTACAGTGACCCAAACACTGTAAAATGTAAACATGTGTGGTAACATCACGTGTTATCCCATTAATATGCTTAATACTTACTTTTATGTATTATTTTGCATGAACTTAACTAAAAAATTCAAAAACAAAATATCACGCTGAAAGGACACGAATGGGTTACACTCGTATTTGTGAATTTTTATTTCCGTTTTCTTGAAGGCTGTCTGAGTGTGTGCTACTATTGTATAATTATGTTTTCTCTCAAGAGGACCACGTTCTATTTTCAAAGTTCCATTACGTTTCTAGCAAATTTTTGTTCTTGGAAACAAAGGACAGGGAAGGATTAGCCTGTTGAGTACAGGTCTTAGTTTTCCTCTACCTGAAGGTAGTAGGGCTGTCTGGCCAAATGAAGTTCCAGAAACCACCACTAGAGGGAGGGAACACGCCACAGAGCTGAGCTTCTAGCTGCTGCTGAGTTGCTTCTCTTACTCTAGCTACTCAGTCCTCTTGTCAACAGAAACTCGCTTGCTTGGGAGAGGTGGGTTTGTCAGAAAATGTTTGTGAGGGGGGAAAAGCTGGCATGCTTAGCGTCCTACAGCAGTTTTTCCTCAGCACTAGAGGCTT
This sequence comes from Grammomys surdaster, assembly GCF_004785775.1. Classification (NCBI taxonomy): domain Eukaryota; kingdom Metazoa; phylum Chordata; class Mammalia; order Rodentia; family Muridae; genus Grammomys; species Grammomys surdaster. The sequence goes on from NW_021604660.1 coordinate 1,348,098, forward strand.
TTAAAAATTTTTGTTAAATTTTGTATATTTCATTATTTATTATCTATCCATTCATTCATTCCTTTATTCATTATTTTTGTTATTTGTTTTAGACAAGGGCTCATGTAGCTCAGTCTATTCATTATGTAGTAGATGACCTTGAACTAGACATACCTCCTACATCCCCCAAATGCTGGGATTACAGGTGTTGGGCACCATGTCCAGTAAGTATTTATTTCTGAAACAACCTACTAACTAATTAAGAGAAAAGAGGTAAATAAAAGTTAATCTGGGCAGTGGTGAAGCATACCTTTAATCCCACCCAGCACTTGGGAATCAGAGGTAAATGGAACTGGGAGTTTGAGGCCTGCCTGGTCTACAGATCGAGTTCCAGGACAGTCCAGATCATAAAAGAGAAACCCTGCCTTGACAAAAAAAATAATGATACTAAAGTAAACTAAAATCCAGGTTTCCATTAAAACATGCTCCACTGTGGAGAGATGTTGACACTTAAGTCTTACTGTGGCAAGATGATAGAGAGATTTGGATAGAGGCACAAATATGCACACCATCTCGATTGTCGACCCTTGCATCCTAGCCTGGTTCTTCTCCAGTGTCCTCTCCTCCAATCACTGAAGGAACAGGACAATTTTGCTTTTATTTTTTGGCAAAGACTTCTTGATCCAAAAGATTGTATGAGATGACATGATTGGTGTGAGATAGCCCGATCTTCAGGGGTCGAGGAATTCAGGAAGATTGGAAGTTCAAGTCCAGCCTGGGCTGTGTGATGAAGGTCTGTGTAACCAAAACTGCAAAGTTGATTTTGCCTTTAAAAAGGGAGGGTATGGTGATGCATGCCTTTAATCCCAGCATTCTGGAGGCAGAGGTAGGCAGATCTCTATGAGTTAGAACCCAGCCTGGTGTACATAGCAAGTTCCAAAAATAAACAACAACAACAAAAATAATGTAGGAAATAGGAAACCTAGTCAAGTGTACGTTTCATAGTGGCAAAGAAAAAAATATGGTGGCAAAGAAAAGTAATACTGACATTTGACTGTTGTTATCATTATTGGGGAGTGTGTGTTAAAAGTAGGGTTTTTATAGTCCCCATTGGGCTGGAATTCACTATGTAGCTCACATCACTGTTCTCATTTTAACTACTTAATTTTTGTTGGGTTGGTTGGTTTATTTCAAGGCAGGACCTCTTCATGTAATGTACAATTGCATGGAACTTGCTATGCAGACCAGGCCAGCCTCAAACTCACAGAGATCCATCTGCCTCTGCCTCTGTAACACTGTCATGCCTTCCTGTCATGATTTCATTTTAAATGAGATATTTATTTGTTGTTGGAACGGTGCTGTGCATTCTAAGATGCTTAGCAACATCCCTGGCTTCTATTTACTAGACATGAGTAGCATACTTTCTTTTTTTCTTTTCCTTTGTTGTTTGACTGATTGTTTTTCCAGACAGGGTTTCTCTGTGTATCCCTGGATGTCCTTGGACTCACTCGGTAGACTAGGCTGGCTCAGACTCACAGAGATCCACCTGCCTCTGCCTCCTGCCAGAGTGCTATGATTAAAGATGTCAGGCAAGTTGCATACTTTCTATCCAGCATAAAAACCAAGACTATTCCCTCACATTGTCACATGCCCCCAGTCAAGAAAGCCTGACACTGTGGGAGACAAGACCATCTAAAACCAGGAGGTAAACAGAATCTATTCTCTTTCTAGTGCCTAGAAAACCCCAGGCTCTTCTTAACTTGGGATCAACAATTCAGGCTATAAAGTGTTGCTGAAGGGTAGCCAGCACCACAGCACTAGCCAGGGAGGCTAAGGGAGTAAGAAGCAGATGGAAGAAAAGTGTCAGCACTAGATCAAAACGATTGGCCTGTACATGATACCTGATTGCTTGGATTAGGCCTGTACATGATACCTGATTGATAGGCTCAGGATTGTGTCCTGACACATGGACCAGGTAAACGGGAACAGAAATGAAGAGCCAGAGGAGTGCCATGGATGCGACCTCCAGGCATGACATAGGAGAGCATAAATAAATTCACAGCAGTGAGGATCTGTGAAGACCCACTCAAGAGCTGGCCGGTCAACACCTTGTTTTGTAGAGGGGAAGGAGCTTGTAAGGCCCCCATGCCTCCTTGCAGATTAATAGGTACTTAATTGTTGTTAAGGGAAGAAGAGATTTTTTTCTTCAGTGGTGCAGGCACTGGTAGGGTGCCCATGTCCTGTAATAACCCCTAGCTCATGATTCTGTGAGAAACCTAAGGAAAACTCACTGAGTCGTTAATACATTAAAGCAGAAGGCAGGATGGTAGGAAAGATGGGACTCCTGGGGAGAAGGAGGAGGGACTGGAGGAGGAGAAGGAAGAGGAGGAGGAGGAGGAGGAGGAGGAGGAGGAGGAGGAGGAGGAAGAGAATAGAGGTAGAGGGAATGAATATACTACATGCATGTATGAAGATGAGTGAGTGAGTCTGTGGCCCGCGTGTAATTGTCTCGCCAGCAAGAACGCACGCAGGCACCAGGATCCTTCCGCAGCAAACGTTTGTTCCAATGAAAAGGAGGAAAGACCCCGGGCCCGGAAGAGGCACTGTTTATATACCCTTGGAGTGGCGTGTTCACTTCTGATTGGCTGCTCACTCGTTACCCACCAAAACGCCCCGGGATGGGCTGTGACTTTGGCGCGCTTTTATCATAGCACATGTGCGGTTTACTTGTTTACTTGGAGGAGCACAGGATGCCAGCGCCATCTTGTAATGGCGAATGCTGTCAGCACAAGCCGCGGCTTTCTACATGAGTCCATGCTTAATAATTAATACATGCTAAAAGAAAGACTTATAAGCACAATCTCCCAAGGGGAGATCACTTGGGATATCTGCACAGATAGGAAAGACTTGTTAAATCTATTAAGACACTTCAAATGCCATTCATTCCCGATATCCTCTGTTAATATTATCTCTTTCTTGGTAATACCATTATCTCTCAGTCTATTCTGTGTTCTAGAAGTCTTACAGTTATTCTTTGTAGTGATTCCTTTTAGGAGCAAGGTGATTTAAATATGAGCTTTCCTATCAAAGAGAAATATCTGTGCACAAAGAGCTTAGGTGATGTGAGCAATGGTAGGGAGTACTCTTTGTTGAACATTTTAGAAGGCCACAAACAGCTACTGTCTTGCAAGCCGACTGGCCACAGTAATAAACACAAGAAAAATATTAGACTAACACAGAAGAGCACAAACAAATGCAAATAGCATCAACATCCCCCCCGCCAATGGAGCACACCACTTACAGACATGAATTCAAGTCCCCATGTTCTTTAATAGCATTTAGAGGCCCTTGGATCACATGGAACTGTTTTTTGAAGAGTAGATCTAGATCTGGAGTATCAACATCAGCTGATCTCTGGTTAGTGTGCAGCTCCATCATAGGTATACTGGTGCTCAATCTTATTCTCACAAATTACTCCATGTATAAGCATGTATTACTTCAGTGTATAAGCAAGGCTGCCCCTGACAGAAACCTGTAACACAGGCATTCAGTCATAGGGCCAAGGTCATATAGTTATACAAAGTGGGGACTCAGCCCAGTGGTTTCTGAGAAAGCATTCCCAACACTGCCAGTGCATGCCAGAGATGAGAAGAACAATATCTAAAAGTTAGGTACTGACATTCTGAGGGTTTCTTTGGTTAAAAAAAAAAATACAACCGAGCTCGGGGGAAGAAGTAGAGGAAAGTAAATTGAGGAGAGTATTAGAAATAAGAAGTAGAAAGGCCTGAAGGAATGGCTCAGCAGTTCAGAGAGGCTGCTGTGCAATCATAAGGCCTAGAATTTGAATTCAGGTTCTGTGCATGCCAGTAAGCCCAACTGTGAGAGTGACAGAGACAAAAGGACTGCTGGGGATTGCTGGCTTAGAGCCTAGGCAAAGAGAAATGAACTCAAGGTTCAGGGAGAGACCCTGCCTCAAAGAAACGGGTGAACAGTGGTGGAGAAGACACCGGACACCCTCTCCTGGGGCCACACCCACCCATGGTATGTATGTGCATGATGCTCGAGAATACGTGTACACACACACACACATGCACACATACCTATACACACACACACATACACACACACACACATACATGCATGCGCGCACACACATCCTTAAAAAAAAGAAATAGGAACTAGGAAAACATTCAAAAGGAAGAAATAAAGGTATATATATTTCAGACATTGGGCTGAGTTATTCATAGTGGCACCGATTTAAAATCCCAGCCTCAGAGGTGGAAGCAGGAAGATTAAAAATTGGAAGACTGGACTAAGTAGGGAGACCTTGTCTCAAAAAACAAACCAAAGTCAACAAGACAGCTGATAGGATGGTTCAGTTCTTAAAGCACTTACCAGCACAAGCCCGAGGACCTGAAGCCTAGCACAAGAATCTATACAAAGGCAGAAGGGGAGAATGGGTCCACACAATTGTCCTCTATCATACTCATGTGCACTGTGGCATGGAGTCCCTCCTCCCCTAAAAATAAAGAAAAACTTAAAAACCCTAAACAACAAATAAAACACCCAAACCAAACAACGGTCTTCAAAACATTAAGTTGACTATAAATTATTATTCTCTTTATCAAAATACTTAAATATTAAAGTGTTACCTATTTGAATATATAATGAAAAAACTAGGAAGTGTTTGTCAATTTTAAATATGTGTGGTTTATTTTATTTTATTTTATTTTATTTTATTTTATTTTTTTATTTTATTATCTTTGAACTGAAACTAGTAAGGCAGACACTCCAGGGATATGGACCCAGACATATGGACCACTGCAATGAGGTCTAGAGGAGAGAGAATAAATTCCACACTTGATAGTTTTGACCATCTTTTAAAATATAGGCCTTCATTATAAGATAAAACTCAATGAAAAGACCTTTTAGAGAAATAGTCACAATATTTGTAGTGACTATCATTATGTAACTACTTGGAAAAATTCACCATCTAAAACTATAAACAATCATTGTGATATTGAAAACATTTTGAACACTAAAAGAAATATAATTTATATCTCATATCTATTAAAATTCTTATTTTTTCTTAATATTACATATTGAATGTTTTGAAATGTCCTCATCCATGTGCACTGTAAGGATAAATATTTTATGTTCTAAGACACATTATTTACCCCCAGTGGGTTAGCATTGCTGGTTGGATCTGGCTTCAGAATACAATGGAAATATTAGATTTCAAACACTCGGAGAAGCTTGCTGCCTGTGTGATGGATAAGTACACATCATACTAGGATTTGTATCATTAGCAATGGAGAGTTTGCTTTATTGAACCTCAGAGAGCATCAGGTGTCTCTCTGCTTTGGCCTTTAAACTGATACTTGATTGTCTCATGTCACATCTGATCCCATCAATCAGGTGACATTATTTATTCACAAAGCATTCTTTGAGACAACATCATTGATACAACGAGACCAAAAAGGTCTGTCAAGCACTGCAGAAAATTTCAGAATCTCAGGCTCGCAGGCCAAGGAATTTCTGCCTGTGCATAATTTGGTAGAGAGTTAAATTTAGAAGGGCAGTGAGTCCACCAGATTAAGGGTTTCTGACAGTGATTCTTGACAAACTACTTTTCGATGATAAAGAAAAAGCATGAGTAATTTGCTGGGGCACAGTTAAGGTTGGAGAACTATTGCCCTGTTGCAAATCAGATCAATCCAAGGAGGAATTGGAGTGGAAAGGGATTTGCAGACTCGAGACTTGGTTTTGAATTCTAGCTCCTCATGTTCCAGTAATGTGACCTTGCAGATTTGCTCTAATTCTTAGAACCATGGCTTCTCATCTGTGCCATCTATCACACACTGTGAAAAACGACAGGGAGAAATCTATCTAAAGGAAAGTTATAAATTGCAAAATACTATTGCACAACTTCACGGTTTTGTTGAGGGCCTGCAGGGATAGGAATCCAAACTGTACAAAAAAGTAAATGTTGACACAATAAAGTCTTGGATAGGCAGGGCCACCTCGAATTATAAAAGGACGTCACCCCCACGGGAGGGATAGTTTTCCTTCTGTCCATCTTCTTCATGCATCTATTTTGACTACCCACAGGTACAAACAAGTGCTGAATTCTGAGTCATTCCTATTGAAAATAATCCCCTTTCCTCCACAGACTTGGCTATGCATCCTTGCTGGTCTTGTACTTACTAAGTAATTCAGACTGGTCTCAATGGCACTTATCTTACCCACACCTCCTAAGTGCTGGGATTATAGGCATGCTGGCACCATTATATCCAGCAAAAGCATTCTCTTGTCCTCTGACATACTGTATTTTCATCAGAGTTTTACTGTTATGATCCTTCAACAGAGTAAGCTGCAACCAAACTCATTATAAATTTGCAACTGAGACTGTTCTATGGATGCCACAGGGCACTTGGGGTTCCTCTTTGGTTTATTTGTATAGATGATCTGATGGAAAGTAACTCCTTTTTTTCTAGTCATTTGTGATTGTGAACATAATCAGAAGTAACCATATCTGTCTGTTTTATGCATCCAACATATTTTTGTGCTACATCATTAAAAGTTGGGGGGGGGGGGAGTAGCAGCTCGAGTCCAAGTGCAGGGAGATGAGTCCTTGCCAAGACATCAGGATTTCCACTAAGGTCAAGTGGCGTTAAAACTCTCCTTCTGTCTTCAGCTTTAACCTCTGCTCTGACATTTAAGCTCCCCATGCTCCAGCCTTCTTGAAGATAAGACCTTTGCTTCTAAGAATAATCCTTCTTGTTGTGAGGTAGCAAATAGACTCTGCCATAACTCCAGTGACTAAGAAACCTGCCTTTGTCATGCCTCCTGGAGAGTCAAAAAACATAGAAACTGCTATGAACCCAATTCAGTTTGAAATGGTAGGATTAGCAAGAAAAAAATTCTTTTAGGCTTGGGGGGTAACACAATTTATCTTGTTTTACTTAAGATGTTCTGGTCATTCTGCTTCCCAGCTGGGTTCATGTCAATGTAACATCTTTTTCAAGGAGTTGGGGTTATTCTACCTCTACCTGTATGCTTTTGAGATGAGGAATCTGGAGTTTCTTTTGGAGGGGGTTGTCGAGAGAATCAAGGAAAGCAGGATTTTCTTGGTCCCTGTCTAGTACTAAACATTGTACTGTTTGTCTGATCTCACTGATGGACTTGGGCTCTTTGTGGCAATGAACTTGTTCTTACTATCTTGTACTCAGTTGGCCCCACCACCTTGGTTCCCCTTACAGCTTTCTGAATCACCCTCCCACCCAAACCTGGAGTTTTTGTCAGATGCCACCCCTGACAAATTTTCAGTTAAAATCCATAGTTACAGCCAGATTGATCTAGATGGCTTCTGATGCCGGTTTGGAGAGCTGCTCTCCTTTTAGAGTTCTAAAGCCAGAGCAGAGACAGGTCCCCTGAACTTGACTTCCCCTCAGCCTTGCCATTGACGTGGGAAAGGAGGCTTCAGAAACACAGCAGGACAGACATGATGTCTTGTGCTTCCTTCTCCAAGTCTCACATTTTTTTCTTTCTCCTTTGTTACCAGATGGGGAGTTCATCCTTGGCACTTCAAATGAGAGGAGTCTCTTTCCTGCATTATAGGAGAAATCCTATGGCCTGGTCTATCATGTTGTGAAGTTTGAGCAAACCGATGATGTTAATACCAGATCAAGACCACTAGATGATTTACATTGTTCCTTACTTATAACATGAATAATCTGTATTATTTGTTTTATGTAAATAAAATAAGATATGAACTACATAGCAAAATATGAGCAACTACCCTTTCTTGCCCAACGGTTTGTCTCTGCTATTAATTGTTTGGGTTTGCTGCTATTCTTAGCTTTCTAGTCACTTTTCTCCAATTTGAACATATAGCAGTTCTCATCACGGGGATTGGGGGGTAAGCAGAAACCATTTCAAGAATTAACACGAAAGGGAATTTAATGCAAAGATTTAAAGCACAATGAGCAGCTGGGGAGCAAAAATGAGGCAATGAAGTCATTAATGTGGTATCAATAGCACCATGAGAATTAGCTTTTCTCTCAAGGTCAGACAGGAAAGATAGAAAGGTGATACCACCATACCCCAGGGTCTGAAGCTTCAGCATCTGTGTCTAAGGATGGCTGGAGGTAGAAAACAGAGTGAAGAAAATACTGAAGAAGCTGCCTTAAGTAGAGGAACAAAGAAATCAACAGTAGCCCTTACCACACTTCAGTCTTCGGGTATAGTGTACTTACATAGGATGCTAAAGTCCACCGGTAGGCCATCTCTACTGAAAATGCAGAGCTGGGGACCGATAAGGAATGCATCTGGGAGCAGACAGGGCCAGGAATGGCTCTATCCAGCTTTCTGGCATGCCCATGGGGGCTCTACTTACTTCACATTTTGGAAAAAGTTTCTTGGAAGACTTCTGGCCTGCTCACAATGAACTGGACATCTGTTAGGTTTGGGTCACTCCTTTACCTAAATATTCTTTTCCCTCTCTTGGACTGGGTTTTCCTAGGTTCTATACCTTCATCTCTGTGCTTTTAGGTTCATTTTTTCCATATTTGAGACATTTTCTAGTAGCTTTCTGAGAAATGTAGCAGAAGGCATATTTTAAACTTTATGTCATGAATATCTAAATAACCTTATTCTGCCTAATGCCTGATGGTTTGACTATGTGTGAATTCATGTGATAACAATTTCCCTTCAGAATTATAAAGGTATTATTTCATAGCCTTCTTTTTCCACTGGTTATTAAAAGTCTAATAATAGTCTCTTTGGGTTTGGGGGAATGCTGCTTTGAGTTTTAATAGATTTTAAGAGTTACTATATGCACTGTACAAAATCCAAAAGCAATCAAACAGGAATGTACATTTCTTTTCCTATATTTGTTTTCAAAGAGCCCACTAGTTTCTCATCTTCAGGGTAGCAAATACTATTAGGAGCTTTTTGTGATATCCAGCTGCCAGAGATATGCTCTCTCTAGTTTGCAAATATGAGTGTGTGCGTGTGTGTGTGCGCTCATGTATTCTATTTTACAGGAACCGAAGTATTGTTAAAATAGAATTAAAGTTCAGAAATGTCCCTTTGTGACAGTCGCCAATAGCTAGGGACACTCTCCTTCTGGAACAGTCAGTAACTACACCAACTGGGACTCAGGTAGGTGATTCACACCATCCTTCATGTCCTTAATCACCATCTCTCTATTCTCATCCTCAGCCCAGGAACAACTTGCTTCTAAGTGTTCTTCTTCCCACCTCAGTATAGACTCCAACACTTGGTTCAGATCCAGGGTTCCTCCAGCTCTTTTATCCCTATCCTTCTAGATTATTCTTTGCCTTACTGCAACCTATTCAAAGAATCTCCTCTTACAACCACACTTCTAACTCCCTGGGGACACCACTTGCTGGAGTGAACAGAATCTCCGTTATTCTTTCCTAAAGTCCCTCTCAGTCTTCTCTCCTAATTCACCTCTATTTTGTTCTTCCACCCATGTACAGTGTTTTCTACCAGGCAACCCACAGCCAACAAACTTTCCTAAGATCCAGAGAGGGAGAGCAATAGAAATCAAGGAGTAGACTACCCATACAATAAAGACAAGACCAGATAACACCTAGAATCACCTCAGTCATACAACCTCAGATACCTACACACCAGAGCAAAACCATAAAAAAAATCATTAACAGTTAAGACAATGTGCTTCCACCAGAACCCAGTACCTGGACTACAGTAGACTTTAAGAGATGCAATACATCTGAAGCAAGAACTTCAAAATAGCAATTGTATAATATTTTATGTCATAAAAATATTATGAATAGGTTCAGGGATTTTAAAAGGAGTAAAAATAAATCTCTTAATGAAGTCTGTGAAAACACAAGCAGTGGAATGAAATAACAAAACCAGCTCAAGACATGAAAGTAGAAATAGAATCACTAAAGAAAACCCAAACTGAGATAAAACTAGAAATTAAAAATGTATGGAGTCAAACAAAAATATCAAAGGCAAGCCTCACCATTGGAGATTAAGACATGGAAAAAGGAATTTCAGGCATTAATGACAAGGTAGAAATAGTAAATACCTCAGGCAAAGAAAATACAAAATCTAAAAAGGAATATAGGCAAAAAAAAAAAATTCCTGGAAATCTAGAACACTATTAAAAGACCAAATTACGTGAATAGTAGTAGCAGCAGCAGCAGCAGCAGCAGCAGCAGCAGCAGCAGCAGTAGTAGTAGTAGAAACCTACCTCAAAAACAAAAAAATATAATTTCAACAAAATCATAAAGTAAAATTAACCTAATGTAAAAAAAGGAGGTGCAAGAAGTAGAAGAAGTGTAGAAGAAGTGTAGTGGGAAATATTAAAAACAGCTACCATCTCACAGTTTTAGAAGCTGAAAATAGAGAAGCTATATTTTCAGATATCATTGGTCATTCTCAGATTTCTTTTTCTTTTCAAGACAGGGTTTCTCTGTATAGTCCCGACTGTCCTAGAACTCACTCTGTAGACCAGGCTGGCCTCGAACTCAGAAATCCGCCTGTCTCTGCCTCCCAAGTGCTGGGATTAAAGGCGTGAGTCATCACTGTCCGGTTCATTCTCAGATTTCTATTGGAGTTGAAAGACTAGTTACAGTCTCATAACCAACCCAGGATATTTAACATTGAAAAAATATATTTGTGAAGATAGTTTTCAGATAGTATACAAGCTAAACCAGGACATAACATGGATTTATAGTTTATAAGCCTTTTAAAGTTTGGATAGATAACAGAATGTTCTATTTATTTGACAAAAATTATGGACTTGATATTAGGTGTACTTTGTACTTTATAAATTCCAAAATGGTAATAGTTGCGTTCAATTTATATTTGAGAGGAAAGAGCCTTTTAACTGGACAAAAAGGAGGAAATATGGATTGCTATCTATATGCAGGTGAGGGCAGACACAAGATAAGGTGAGAGCCTGTTATTGAGCAGTGGAAAAAGAAGGCAGGCTGAGAATTTTTGAGATGAGTACAGGGAGTACAGAGGAGAGAAGAAGGGATGGAGAGGAAGAGATAAGATAGAATTTATAAGAGAAGAGGAGCCAGAACCACACAGTCCTGGGAGCCATACATATTGGGGATTTCTTAGACAGATGATTAAATAATAATTAGGGTGCATCTGCCCAATTTAGGAGTGTATCTTGTGTTTTTATCAATTGAGTTTTGAATTCATTGTGTGGGCGTTTTGTGAGTTGAGAATTTATTAATATAAATCTGACTGATAAATTACAAGCCCCTAGAGTTTTGATTTTACCGGGTTACAATCCACAGGAAGAAAACCAAGAGATGGGTGGTCACTACATGGGACTAGCTATGGAGGCTGTGAGACCACCGGGGCCAGAAAGTAGCCAGCACTAGCGTGGGATGGTGCTTTTAAAAATATTTTCCACCACAGGTAGCGCCCTCACCTACAGATAGACAACAATCCAGAAAAAAATATACAGAACAGCGAGCAGACTGGACCAGGAAAGAAATTCCTCAGAACACATAATAAACTATGAAAAATACAGAACAAGGGAAGAATATAAACAGCTGCAAGAGAAAAAACAAAGCATTACCAATTGCAATAATACCTATTTCTAAATGGAGGCTTTAAAAGCCAGAAAAACCTGTACAGATGTTCTACAAATTCTAAGAGACCACAGATAGCCAGATTACACTCCTATACCCAGCAGTATTATCAATAACAGTAGCCAAAGGGGGGAGGCATTTCATGATTAATTCAGATTCATTCAGTAACTATTTACCAACCCAGCTTTACAGGAGGTATTAGAAAACAACTTCAGCCTGAATTGGTCACCATACTAAAGAAAATACAAGAAATAAATAATCCAAGACAGAAAAATAAAGAGGGGACAAAACCCATACCACCATAACAAAATAACTGAAATCAATAAATAATTCTCATTGATAAATGCCAATATAAATGGTCTCAATTCCCCAATAAAATGACATGAGCTAACAGATGGGATTTGAAAACAGGATTTGTCTTTATGCTACATACAAGAAACATACCTTAACACCAAAGGTAGAGATAACTTCAGGGCAAAAGGATGAAAAAAAAGATATTTCAAGTAAACAGACTCAAGAAGAAAGCAAGTATACTAATTTTAATATCTCTCCAAATATACTTCAAACCAAAACCAATCAAAAGACCCAGGGAAGGATACCACATATTCCTCAAGAGGAAAAAAAAATCTACAAAGAGTATTTTGCAAATTTTATTGTCTATTCATCAAACACAAAGGCACTCAAGTCTATAAAGACCACTACAGCTAAAATCACATACTGTCCTTCACACAGTGATAGTGGATAATCTCAATATTGGACTTCCACCAATAGATGATTTATCTAAACAAAAATTATACAGAGAAACATTGGAGTAAAATGCCATAAATCAAATGAACCTAGCAGATATTTACAGAACATTTCACCCAAACACAAAAGAATATAGCTTCTTTTCAGTGCCGCGTGGAACTTTCACAGATTTCTCCAACATTGATCACAGGCTTGGACACAAAGCAAGCCTCAACAGAGACAAGAAAATTGAAACAACTCCCTGCATCCTATCTGAGTACCACGGATTTAAGCTAGATATCAACAACAGAAATGTCAGAACGCTTACAAATTCATGGAAACTAAAAGTTCATTATTGAATCCAAAAATGGGTCAAGATAGAAAGTAGGGAATTAAAAACTTTTAAAAACTGAATATAAGTGAAAACCCAACATATCCAAATTTATAGGACATGATGTGTCAGAGGCAGCCCTGCTTATACACTGAAGGCCTAAACTCAGCAATAGGCCTAAGTCAGCTTGATAGCACAAAGTCTTGAGTCTCTGTGGAAAAACACTGAACAGATAGCTATAAGATATTGCAAACAGGCAGCTTTGGTGGAAATTTACCAGCCTGGATAGGAACAAGTAGTCGTAGTTCTTGTGGATCGTCATAGACCTTGTGTAGCCTTGGTGGATAGTACCAACTTAGATAAGGACAAGTGAGTCATAAGTGGAGTCATAGTGACCTGTCCCCTGAACCTTCACCCAGTTGACACTCTGTTCTGGAAGATATCTGTACTCCCCTGAACACCTACTCTCCTGCGCCATCCCCTTCCCCATATCCTGCCTTTTTATGTATATAACCCCTGTGTGAAAAAAGTAAAGTCAGTGCTTTGATCAGACTATAGACAAGCTGCTGTTCTTTGCATCTGCCTGTTTTCCCCCCACTCTCTTTCAGGTGATCTCCCGAACCCCTGTTTAATGCCCTGCTGGACGGGGCAATGATAAAGGTGGTTCTAAGATGCAAGTTGATAGCACTGACTACATAACAATATTGGAACCATCACACATTAACAGCTTAATACCACACTTGAAAGCTCCCGAATAAAATAAAGAAACAACACCCAAAAGGCATAGTTAGCAAGAAATAAACTGATAAATGAAATCAATAAAATAGAAAACAAACAACAGTATCCAAAAAGTGTATTAAACAAGTTGTTCTTTGAGAAAATCCATAAGATTGATAAACACTAAACCACAGTAACTATAAGATAGAGATGATCCAAATTAATAAAATTAGATCTGAAGAGGGAGAAATCACAAAAGACAAGGCAATCCAGAAAATCACAAGGACCTACCATGTAGATATGACATGAGGCCTACCAAAGTAAAATCAAGATTTGATAAGCAACTTAAATAAATTCATAACTTTTAGTGAAATAGAAGCAGTAATTAAATGTTTTCTATCCAAAAGATACCTAAAGGACTCAATGAAGAAGTTTATCAGACTTTTAAAGAATTACTTCTCAAATTATTCTGCAAAATTTGAAATAGAAGAAATATTGCCTAATTATTTTTATAATGCCACAATTATTCTGACACCTAAATCACATAAAGACCCAACAAGGAAAGAGAATTAAAGACCAATATCACATATGAAATAATTTTTCAATAAAATACTTGCAAACCAAATACAAGAATACCTCAAAAGGGTCATCCACTCTGATTAAGTAGAGATTGTCAGAGAAATGCAGGGATTGTCAAACATTTGTAAATGAACAAACATAATCTTTCACATAAACAGAATGAAAGTCAAAAATCTATGTGATCAACTCACTAGATGCAGCATTTAATAACTTTTATGATAAAAGTCATAGAAAGTATAGAGACACAAGGGACACACTTTAACATAATGAAGGTAATGTACAGAGAGTCCACTGCCAACATCAACCTAAATGGAGAGAAACTCAAATCAATTCCACTAAAATCAGGAACAAGAAAGGGTTGTCCACTCTCTTTATACCTATTAAGTATAGCATTTAAAGTCTTAACCAGAACAGTAATAACTGAAAGAGATCAAAAGGATACAAATAGGAAAGGAAGAAATCAAAATATTCTTATTTGCAGATGATATTGAGGGACCCTAAGGGCTTTTTCCAGCCCACCTGGGATCAAGGCTAGGTCAAGTTCCATTTTCCACCCACAGGAATATTCTTGAGTAAAAATCTCTTAGAGAAACTCCAAAATGTACTGACTGATAGTCATCTAACCCTCTGGAAAGTCCCAGGTAGAGTTCAAATGTGTGTCATGCTTGCTAGACAATAGATTTAAAGGCCAATATGCTTAGCCATTAAGTTTGAACTGTAACCTTGTCAATATAACCTGTGGCCCTAAAAAGTATAAAAACTTCTTGTAAAAGCCATTGGGGTCGCCTTCTAGTCACATGCCTTGAGGAACTAATTGAAAGTGGATCCCGGAAAATAAACCTCTTGCTTTTGCATCAATCTGCACCTTAGTGTCTCACTCGGGGGCATCTCGAGGAAAATCCACCAGGAAAATTTTACAGGTGATAAACATGTTCAACAAAATAGTAGGGTACCAAAATTAACACACAAAATATTAGGAGCCTTTCTATATACAAATGACAATATGATTGAAAAAGAAATCAGGGAAGCAATACCTTTCATAATAGCCTCAAAAAATTAAAATATCTCAGGGTAACTCTAACTAAACAGATGAGAGACTTATATAATAAGAACTTTAGAACACTGAAGAAAGAAACTGAAGAAGATATCAGAGTATCGAAAGTCTCCCATGCTCATGGAGCAGTCCCCTTGATAGTGTAAAAATGGCCATTTTAAAAAATCAATTTGCAGGTTCAATGCAGTCCTCATCAAAATTCAAACAAACTTTTACAGAACTTGAAAGAACAAATTTGAGCTTCCTATGGAAACAAAAAGACAGAATTTCTATGTTGTGGATTGCTATTTGCATTTTCTGCTCCCTCAAGAGGGTTGCCCCGAAAAGGAGTAGATCATGTACTCAGGTGAGCTCAGGTACAGCCTGGTGATTGGGAAGTGGAAGGAAAAGGTAGAACTGAAAGTTTTATAAAGGGGAAAGAGGTCACAGGAAACAGAGAAAGAAATTGGAAGGAGAAGATGAATCAGAACCACATGGCCTGGAGGGATTTCATAGATGGGCAATAGAGTAGTGTAAGGTACATTTGCTCAATCGAGATGTGCAGTTTGTATTTATATCAATTGAGTTTTGTGTTCCTTGCGAGGGGTTTGGGGTTGGAGATTTATCATTATAAATCTGGCTTGTATATTTTAAGTTTTTAATGTTTTCACTTCATGGGGCTAAGGGGATCTGAGTGAGTGGTAGCTGGCGTTCTGCAGGTCAGCCACAGGGGAAGATGGCTTGGGAAGTGCAAGGGGTGGTTCCATGCATTTCAGACTGGTTTGGTCAGCTTAGCAAGTAAAGACCAAGAGAGCTAGCTTGGAAGTGGGTTTTAACCAAAGGGTCTTTGCAGCAGGATGTCAGTGGGAACCAGGGCAAGACAGCTGCTTGGGGCTGGCTATGGGGGTGGGTGAAACCACTGATGTCAGTGCCTAGCTGGATTTAGTGTGGTTCATCTTTTAAAGCTACGTGCTACATATCTAAAATAAATAAATAAATAAATAAATAAATAAATAAATAAACAAACAAACAAACAATCTTAAATAATAAAGTACTGCTGGTATCACCATCCCCAAACTCAAATTGTACTATAGACCTACCATTAAAAATACAAAAACCAGCAACCCCAAAAAAGACCATAAAAACATACATTGATCCATGGAATCAAATTGAAGGCCCAGACATAAGTATGCACACCTATGGATGCCTGAATTTAATTAAGAAGCCAAAAATATACAATAGAAAAAAAAAGATAGCATCTTCAACAAGTGATGCTGGTCAAATTATATCTATGTAGAAGGATGCAAATAGCTACATACTTATCACTCTGCACAAAATTCAAGCCCAAGTTGTTTAAAGATCTGAACAGAAAACTGGGTCTGTCTAACCTGATAGAAGACAAAGTGGGAAACATTCTTGAACTTATTCCTACAGGAAAAGACTTTCTGTATAGAACATGGAAAGCATAGGCACCAATGATTAATAAATAGTACCTCATGAAACTAAAAACTTCTCTATGATAAAGGACATCTTCATTCAGAAAGAGTAGTAGGCCACAGAATGAGAAAAGCTTTTTGTCAATTAAACATCAGATATAAGATTAATATCTAAAATATATAGAGAGAACTAAAAACCCCGGACATCAAGAAAACAATTTATTACCCATTTAAAAATTGGGTTACAGAACTAAAAAGAGAGCTCTCAAAAGAAGAAAGTTAAATGACTCAGAAGCCCTTACCGAGAAGTATTCAACATCCTTAGTCATAACAGAAATGCAAATCAAAATGGCCAAGTGACAGCTCATGTCGGTGAGGATGTGGGGAAAGGCAAAAACTCATCTATTCATGGGGCAAGTGCAGACATATACAACCACTATGGAAATTAGTATGGAACTAATGAAACTTGGAATAGATCTATCTCAAGATTTAGCTTAATTACTCTTGGACATCTGCCCAAATGACCTCTCATTCTGCAACAGAGACACTTGCTCATCCAGGTTCATAGCTGCTTTATTTGTAACAGCCACAGTATAGATGTCCACCAACAGAGTAATAGATTATGAAAATATGGTACTTTTGCACAATAGAATATTATTCAGCTGTTAAGAAAATCATGAAAAGAATACACATGGAGCAACTCATGGTTCCAGCAGCATATGTATCAGAGTTTATCCTTGTTAGACATCAATGGGAGGAGAGGCCCTTGGTCCTGTGAAGGCTTGATACCTCAGTGTAGGAGAATGCCAGGGCAGGGAGGCAGGTGTGGGTGTGTGGGCGGGGGAGCACCCTCATAGAAGCAGGGGGAGGGGAGATGGGATAGGGGGTTTCTGGAGGGGAAACCGGGAAAAGGAATAACATTTGAAATGTAAATAAATAAAATATCCAATAAAAAAAGAAAATCATGAAATTTGCAAGTAAATGTATGGAGATAGGAAAAAAAAATTCTGAGTGAGGTAATCCAGGCCCATACAAAAAGACAAGTATAAAATGTGTTCTCTTATATATAGATGCTAACTTTCAAGTCTTTGATAGCCATCTTTCAATCTGTGTATATACAGTTGTTAGGTATGAAGGATGGGGGGATTCTCTGATGGAAGAGATATAGCATATATACTTATAGAGAAGCAGGGTAGAGATTGACACTTGATGTCTAAATAAGCAAAAGAAAAGGGGTAAGGGAGGGAATACAGAGAAACCCAGCTAATACTAAGAGCCATTTGAGGAAACTTATTGCCATATGCAAACTTATTGCTGTAGAAACTTCATAAGATATGTATATCTATCTACCTATCTTAGGAATATGATATTTACTATATATATTCCTAAGATATACATCATATATATTTGTAAATAAGATCTATCTAATCATCTATCTTTGTGTGTGTTTGCATGTGTGTATGAAAAATGTAAATAGAGTGATCAAATAACAAGATAGTACACTAACTAGACATCTTTTGTCACCAAGCTGACCTTCCAGTGCCAGGAATGGCTTACATGTAATTGAGTGTTGGTCAAAAGGGTTCCATGGAAAGCCCCAAGCATCTTGGGTTATTGCCAAGGCTATTGGCAATTTTCTGTAAATTGATGGTAAGGCCCTATAGCTGTAGGCAACACTTATATACCTAATTGAACATGGAGAAGTTTAGCTCGTGCCTAACTAGAGTTTTCATTCACTAATGACTAGTGTTCATGTTACTGGAAGGTACTCTGGATAAATTCCAACCAAGCTACAAGCCCTGACATCTACAGTGGTGACCTGCCTGCATGATACTCTGGTGTAATAGTGGCACAAGTGCTGTAGGAGAAACCAATCATTATCTGATTGGATTTAGTGCCCATTCCCTGAGATAGAATCTATACCTACACTGTTTGGGTGGCCAGGAATCTGACACTAGATAGTTCATGAACTTAGGAGAACAAAACACTATTTTTTTGCTATAGGAACACAATGTTAAAATTACTCTTATCAATATTCTCCTTTCTATACCTATAAAACACTGTCTCGCACAGCCATCATCAGAGAAGCTTCTTCATGCAGAAGATGGAAAGTAGTGAGAGATCCACAACTGGACAATTGTGCAAGGACTGACAGACCTTGGAACACTTAGTCTTAAATGAGATCTATCCATCAAAACCCTCCATTCAAGGATCAGGTAACTATGCAGAAGATAAGATTGTAACATCCCAAGTAAGTGGATGATACTAAGGATGTCATGTCTTCTAGACACAGCAGGACTGATGCACCTATGAATTCACGGAGACTGTAGCAATGCACAGGGCCTGCAAGTTCTAAGCCAGACAAAGCCTTAGCACTGAAGGAAGTAGACAAAATCTTTGATCCCGAACCAAGAAGACATCTTTAATTGATAACTGTCAGTTTTTTGCAATGGAGTCTAATTGGGTATAAATGACATTTAAGGATAAGCCTCATGTTTGCCTTAGTAGTAGATAGCCTACACAAAATGAACTTAATAGTTTTTGTAGAATATTTGTCTTATAGTTCTTTGTTTGGATATTTTGTAAAATTTTACTAGTCATTTGTTTATATGTTATGTTTTCTGATTTTGTGTTTTAGTATTGTTTTGTGTGTGTGTGTTTCTTGTTCTTTCACTGTTTTGTCATTTTTAAAATTCTAAATTTTTTTTTGCCTTTCTATTTGCCCATTTTTTTTCTAAAGAGAGTGAGAAAGAGGAAAAAGGCATAAAGTTGGATTAGGTGGGGAGGTAGGGAGGATCTGGGAGAAGAGGGAGGAGGAAAAATTGTGATCAGAATATATTGTCAGAAAAATTATTTTCAATTAAAACCTAAGTAATTTGGAAGTGTAGGGCTGGGGCTATAGTTCTGTGGTGGTAGAGGGCTTTCCCAGCATGTGCTGGACTTTCCCAGCATAGTCATGGATTGTAGCTCTAGCAGGAGGTAAAAAGGAAGAAAAAAAAGGAAGGAAAGGAGGGATAGAGAGAGAGGAAGGGAGGAACTTGGACATTTATATTCATTCTCACCTTTATCTGTTTTAGAGTTATGGTCACTTTTTACTCTCTAGAAGCTGAAAAGATTCCCCCTTTTCTGATATTACTGTATTTCAAATGACATAATTTGATGTGGATTCATTTTCATCCATTCCTGGGCAATGTATTAATGAATTGCCTTGTTGCTGTGACAAAATAACTTATAAATCAAGGTTGAAAGGAAAGGTTTCTTTTGATTCAATTGAAAAATACCCATCATAGCAGATCAGTCATGGTAGCAGGAGCTTGAAGCAGCTGGTCACATTGCATCCACAGTCAGGAACAGGAAGAAGGAAGGGTACTAGTGACAAGTCAGCTTTCTAATTTTTTAGTTCAGGATCTGAGCCTATGAAATGATGTTGCCATAGTTAAGGTGAGTCCTCCCACCCCACTCAGCCTATTCTAGATAATCCCTCATTGTCATGCTTGGGTGCTTTTCTCTGTGGTGATTCTAGATCTTGTCAAGTTGGTAATCAATGCTAACCATCTCAGGTAGTAAATGTGCCATTCTGACTGAATCTCCAGTTTGAGCACATTTTCTTGAATAATTTCATTATCAGTCTTTCTCTTTTTCTTCTCTTTGAATTACTTGTTTTTATAGACACCTGAATTTCTGGATGTCTTGCTTCTGTTTCTTTGAGAAAACACTATGACCAAGGCTCATGATGCCAGAAGGTTAGGAATTCATGACCATCATGTTTGGAAGCGCAGCAGCAGACAGGCAGGCAGGTCACTGGAAAAGTAGCTGATAGCGGCATCTCTATCCACACATACAAAATAGAGAGAAATTAGGGAGGGCACAGCACTAACTGGAAATGGCATGGGCTTTTGCCCCCAGTGACATACCTCCTCCAACAAAACCATGCCATCTTTTTTCTTTTTATTTATTCTTTTCTCATTCAATACATCCTGATTACAGCGTCCCTTCCCTCCATTCCTTCCAGCCTACCCCCATCTCCCTTCTCCCCCAGATCCACTATGCCTCTGTTTCTCTTCAGAAAAGAGCAGGCCTTCCAGTAATATTAACCAAACATGGCATAAGAAGTTACAACAAGACTAGGCATAAACCCTCAAATCAAGGCTGAATGAGACAGCCCAACAGTTTCTCATGAACAGGCAAAATAGTCAAAACTTTCACTGTTAAGAGTTCCACAAAAAGCTCAAGTTAAATAACCACAGCATGTATGCAGAGATTTAATGGATACAGTATTGTGCCAGGAAGCATTTGTGAACCCCAAAAGACTACCAAGGAGCCCATTCTGATGCAATTGCATTACAGTCTCTTTGTAAGTTCGAGCTTGGGCTCCCTGACACAGCAGGATGGTAAGGCAGAGAGCCCTGAGAGTAGTTTTAGGTAAGCATTTATAGAGGCAAGAAGGGTGTTATATAAGCCTGACACACATCTGATTGGGGGCTCATTATGGCCTTTAACATAATTGGCTGGTGTTGGGAGCCAAACCATCATAAACTTAACTTCTGTTTTCCTCTTGATTAGTGTTTGCTAGGAAGTGAAGTGTGATAGGCAGGCTTGTAACCTGGAGGTGTAGATTTACTGGAGAATAACCAGGAAACTGGTGTTAGGCACAGATTTTATTGAGGGGTAACCTGGAAACTGATGCTATATATGAGCCTGTTAGTTCACTTGAGTTCAAACTTGGGTCAGATTCTCTAAGGTGGAGTCTGAACCCAAAAGATCTTGTCTTTCAATAGCAATCCCATTATACATAGAAGATGTACACCATCTACCAGGAGATACTAGGGTACTCTGCCTCTTACAATCTTTCTTCCTCCTCTTTTGCAATGCTAGCTAAACCTTACATGAAGTAGGATAGATTGAACATCAACTGAGGCTAAGCACCCCAAGTCACTTATTCTTTGCATTCTGACTGATTGTTGATTTCTATAGTAGCCCAGTCTACTCCAAAAAGAAGTTTCTTTGATAGGAGGTACTGCCACACTTCTCTGTGGATAGAAGAATAAGGATTTAGAATACAGTTAAAAAGTATATTGGTTTAAGAAAATGGCAGCAGTAGGTTCTCCTCTAAGATTTATGAGGTTTATAGAACCAGGTATGAACTAAGCCTTAAGTCCAATGGCTGCTAGTTTCCCTCCAAGATAAAAATGTCACTACTGCACCTTTGTGGGTATATTATTGGGCTGGTCAGTGTTATGGTTTGTTGGCTTCCCAGATGGCCCCTTTCCTAATGGATACTTACAGTAGTTTAGAGAGGTATTATTTTCCCCCTCCACCACAGCTGAAATTTTTTTTATTTATTTGTTTTATGGTTTTTCTTATTCTAGTCTTTTCTCAAGTGCCTGGTCAGAGCAATTAAGGTTAATAAGATCATAAAGCTAGTAGAAAACACTAAGCATGGGAGGGGCTTGTGGGATGTCAGTCATCATTCCATAACAGAGGTAGAAGTTTGTCCTCTAAACACTATGAAATATTACCTCTAAATACAAGTGGTAGGTGCAGAGCAGTGATGAACTAGGAAACAAGAGGAAAAGCTAACAGCAAGCCCTTTCAGTTACTGATATGTATAAAGAAATGGGATCCAGGGAAACTCTTGAAACTCTTGTGCCCATCTACTTGAATATGACTAGATATAAACCAGAGGGAGAAAATTGTGGGAAAGTGTTAACCAATATATTGTCACTACAGGTTTGCCATCAGGTTTGGGGATCTTATCACTATAACCTTCATCTGGAAAGAAGAGGTGGACACAAAGTTGAGAAGGAGAGACAAGCTGGAAGCCACCAAGCAACTGTGCAGTTAGCCAATGTCACATTCAACTATGGATTTATTAGAAGAGCAGTGTGCACTACTTAGCATCTTCAGTTAAATTGTATGTAGGCTTTTCCCCTGGCCATTGAGTCAGAACTGTAGAGGAAATCAGAAATGTAGCTCCCAACTGAACATGTTAGCAATAGAATATAGCATAAGATTGTGAGAATAATTGTAGAGTTATTCATGTAGGACGTGTGTTTGCTCTTGGTACTGTGACAAAATACCTGAGGGGAATAGCTTTAAGGAGGAAAGGTTAGTTGTGACTGTTTCATATTTTAAGCCATGCTCAGTTGACTCTGTTGCTCTGAGGCCTTTGATAGGGCAGAACTATCCAGGCAGAAGGGCTCATCAATTCAGTCCTTCTCATCATACATCTTTTCAGAGAATGCCTGATCTTTGTTCTAGTTATTTTCCTGCTTCTACGATAACACATCTTGACAAAAGCAACTTCATGGAGAAATGATTTTTTTGGGCTCATTTTTTCAGAAGGGATGTAGTCCATCATTTGTGGGGAGGTGTGGTGAAGAAGGCATGGTGAGAAGAACATGAAGTTCACATCAGCTGATGCAGGGCAGGGGGTGAGGGAGATGGTGAGAGACAGACATACAGACAGACACATACAGATAGATAGACACAGAGATGGGGGAGGGACAGATGGAGGGAGGAGCACGAAAGAGAGACAGACAGACAGGTAGGCAGACAGACACACACACCAAAGATGAGGTAGGGATGAACAGAGACAGACAGACAGACAGACACACACACACACACACACATCAAAGGCAGAGAGAGGTGAACAGTGAACCACAGAGAAAAAGACACACACACACACACACACACACACACACACACACAGAGAGAGAGAGAGAGAGAGAGAGAGAGAGAGAGAGAGAGAGAGAGATATCTCAAATCTCAAAACATGTCTCCACAAACTTACATCTACCAGTATGCTCAACCTTCTAAGATTCCATAACCTTCCTAAATGGTGCCTCTAGCCTAGACCAAGTGTTTAAACACATGAGCCACGAGGAACATTTCAAACGTAAACCCCAGCACTCTTGCTCCTAGGTTCCAGTGCCTAGCTTATATTACTGCCTTTCAATAAAGCCGTCAGATTATGAACCCAGAAGAGACCTTATCATGCAATCATTTCCCAAAAGTCTCACATCTGGGCAGTGAGAAGCAAGCCTTCAACACAAGACACATCTCATATTCAAAATGCAATACATTGGCAGGGTTTTGTCTGTTTGTTGTTAGGAGACTGGTCACATATTTAGAGAAGACAGAATATATTCAAGTTCTGAACAGAGGCTGAGGTACTACTCCACTTGGGTGATTTCTAAGGTGAGAAGAAAGCAGAGATCCAAGTATAGTTTGCTGTGCCAATAGAATTCCAGAGAGGTTTCTTCAGAGAATGCAATTCTAAGTTGCTGTTGGTTTGTGTTTTCATAAGCGATAGCTGGAGGCAAACTCATTAATTAAAGTATATAGAATATCTAGTTCCTGAGTGTAAGTGTGACCTAAACCAGGTTTATTCCCAACTATCACTGCTTGATATTTTTGAAATGAGATTTGTATAGCCCAGGCTTATCTTAAGCTCAATCTATATAGCTGGGGTTGCTCTTGAACTCTTGATTTACCTTGTCTTCCCAAGCCCTGGAATTACAGGTGTATAACACCAAGCTTGGCCAGGTTATCTCTTGGCTTTTCTGTCCACTGTCTTCAAGTTATTTTATTTTTTTCTTAGTAATTTGATGTTTATCTAATTTTTTATGTTATAATATTTTATAGATATTCTTCATTTACTGTCCTTCCTTTATTTTTAGTTTTTAAAAAATCATTTTATTTATCATTTTGTGATCCTTAGAGCAAATAGAAATACGTGTATATATCTAATGTACTGCCTTTGGCTGAGGGTTTACACAAACATTTTTTATTCCTTTGAATATGACTGGATTATTAAAAATGTTTGCAAGAAATTATGTGGCCTTGACACACATTCTGGCTTTTTAAAAAAAATCACTATTACACTGCCTATGGAATATGAAAACATCCAGGTTTACAAGCTGGCAGAGTCAAGAAGCTGTAGCTGAGATCAGAGATTATTCCAGAATCTCATTCAGCTTTTAGTTCAACAGGTATATTTTGAGTAACTTTAACATTTTGTTCACTGATTTAGGTAAAGGGAGTTCAGTTATTTAAAAAAGATACAAAATTCTTTTCTCATGTAGGATTTATGTGCTAGTAGAATATTGAAGTTATGCTCTGGTTCTCCCTTTCAGCCCCATGCTCCCAGAAATAAGACTCAGACTCAAAATATTTTTATAAACACCTTGGCAATATAGAATCATAACTTAAGATAACCTATTTAATTTAGCCTACATTCTACCACATGGCTGGTTACCTATGCTTAGGTACCTTATGTGCATCTTGCTCCATTTTCTTGGCAAATGTCCTTCCTGGCTCTATCCCAAAATTCTTTCTCTCTATGGATGTCCCACTTCTATTTCCTGTCTAAGCCATAGGCCATAGGCTTGACTGGTGATGCATCCATACAATACATAGGGTATTCTCTTTATATTTCTTCTTTTTATGCCAATAAAAGTTTCCTTTAAAATATTTAAATTTAATACAATTTAAACAATTATAAAAACTATCAGGTATGGTATACACTTATAATGTCCAGTCTATAATATTTGGCAATTAAAGAAAAATATTTATTATCTATCCTATTTAAAGCTTTGCAGTCTAATTCAGTTTCTATTTTAATTTGTATTACTATCCTACAAATATTTTTATAGACCTAGAACATCTTCTTAAATCCTAAACAACTAAGCTTAATTGTGAGAGCATAGTTACTTAGTCTTCAACCCTATCAGAGTCATGAGAAGGAATAAATATTACCTGAATATGAAGGAAGCACAGGGATGCAGCTTCCAAAAATTAAGAAGTGATAGAGACAGATGATTGCCTCAACAATCCCTAATATTCTCTATAACACTGGAGCATTTATCTTTAGCCTTCTGACCCAGGATATCTGACAGGCCATATGTGAATCAAGAATTATAAAGATTTGCTTACCCTGTCTTGGCAGAGCTTGGGAGTCAACTTCCCTGCATCAGTTTGCCCTTTCTGGAGAGATTTGTCTGTAGTTCAAGCATGGACATTTTCTTTGCCCAGTGATTAGCTTGCTACAGTTGAAGCAACTCCATATGGAGATCACTGATGCTCAACATCTTCTTTGAAGTGGAATGAGGGTACTGTCAGGAGCAGACCTATCTCATACCCAAAAGATCTTTTAATAATGAAATAATTTTAAATACCATTTTCTGTAGCTCTCTGAGGCTTTGAAGACCATTTATCTACTAATAGCATATCTGAATTGTAAAAACATTTTTCATCATTAATTATTTACTATCTGAAAACCTTGAAGACATTTTACTGTAACCAACTAAACTAGCATCAAATATGACCATGTATATGACTATCAGTATATTATCTTGTATTTTTAATAATTCATATTATTCCTAGTAGTTCATAACTTGTATTTTTAAATGAGTTACATATCTGTTTAAGATTTGAAATACAATATACAGTATGTTGTAACAAAATTAACCTTAAGTTTTTATCAAAATATAAAGATTTATATAAATGAAAACCTTAAGCCTATATCAATATACAAAATGTAACAAAGTATAACCTCAGTTCTGCATCAAAATATAAAGATCTCTAATAATGTAAGAATATAGCTATAAAATATTTTAAGAGTAGATTCAATAATCTAACCCTATTTGTCTAATTTATTATATTTTATAACCCATCTTTTTCTTCTTAACCCTTTCCCTTACCTAAGGAAAAAAGAAAGATAGAGAAAAGGAAAGAAAAGAGAAAAGAAATCCATGTATCTAACTTCCTATTTAGTTTCTTCCCTTTCCAAGATCACAAATATGTGTAAGTTTTGAAAAATCTAAACCCACAGATGGCACCCTACATGGGGCCTCACTTTGTTGAAGTTATGCTCTAGCTCTTCCTCCCAGCCCCATGCTCCCAGAAATAAAACTCTTACTCAAAATATTTTTTACAAATACCTTGGCCATATAGTTAGGCTCTTCTCTGATTAGAGTCATAACAAGGTAACTTATTTATTTTAACATTCTGCCATATGATTGGTTACCTGTGCACAGGTACCATGCATCCATCTTGTTACATCTTTCTGGAAAATCTTACACCTGGCTCTATCCCAGAATCTTTCTCCCAGATGTCGTACCTTTATTTTCTGCCTAAGTCACAGGCCATAAGCTTGAAAGGTGATGCATCCATACAACACACAAGATATTCTCTCTACAGTAGAAGGACACAGATGGCAAGAAAAATAAATCAGTTTCTATAAAGGAAAGGTAATACAGACTGAGGAGATCAGAGTGGGGTTTTGCTTTTTCTGTAGATTGGACAGCAAAGGTCTCTTTGGAAAACTACTTTAAAAATCACCTAAGCCGGGCAGTGGTGGCACACGCCTTTAATCCCAGCACTTGGGAGCAGAGGCAGGCGTATTTCTGAGTTAGAGGCCAGCATGGTTTACAGAGTTCCAGGACAGCCAGGGCTACACAGAGAAACCCTGTCTTGAAAAACAAAAAACAAACAAACAAACAAAAAACAAACAAAAAAAACAAAAAAGAAAAAAAACACTAAAAATCACTTAAGATCCTTGTAATAGGTATTTGAAGTTTGTTAACCACCTTCTCCCTCTTCCTCCTCTTCTTTGTCTTCCCCCTTCCTTTTTCTCTTCTTTTTCCTCTTCTTCTAGTTCTTCTTCTAGTTCTTCTACTTCTTCTTCTAGTTCTTCTTCTTCTTCTTCTTCTTCTTCTTCTTCTTCTTCTTCTTCTTCTTCTCCTTCTTCTCCTTCTTCTTCTTCTTCCTCCCCCTCCTCCTCTTCCTCCTTCTCCTCCTTCTCCTCTTCTTATTCTTCTTTTCCCCCCTCCCCCTCTGCCCTCTGCCTCCTCCTTCCTCTTCTTCCACTAAGTCATATCTCACTATGTTAACTAGCCTAGTCTTACTATATGACCCAGAGTGGTTTTTTTGTTTTTTTTTTGTTTTTGTTTTTGGTTTTTTGAGACAGGGTTTCTCTGTATAGTCCTGGCTGTCCTGGAACTCACTCTGTAAACCAGGTTTGCCTCAAACTCAGAAATCCATCTGTCTTTGCCTCCCAAGTGCTGGGATTAAAGGCGTGTGTCACCACCACCCGGCTTCCGAGTGGTTTAAATCTAGCAATCCTCCTGCCGCCATCTACAACGTACTGGGATAACAGGTATACACTGACATAATTTGTTGAGTTTCTAGCTATCAAGTTATAAAGTTCTATTACAAATTGAAAATGAAGTTCTTAAAAGTCTTCCCCAGTAAGGGCCAGAGACAATGTTCAACTGCTAAAAGATTAGGTCAACTACTTTCCCAAGGTCTAGGATTTGATTCCCAGAACTTACATGACAACTCACAGCTATCTGTAACTCTACCAAGCATGTGAATAGTGCTTAGACATAAAAGCAGGCAAATACCCACATCATAAAATAATAAAATAATTAAAAAACATCTTGACTATATGTGAAGCAATTTCAAGACTTTAGAATAATCACTTTTGGGAGGTGAAGAGAATAAATTGCCACTGAATACAAGTCCCCACATATGTGCTCTAATGACTTTCACTTTAAGCCTTAGAAAATTAGGTTTTATCAGAGAGACCTGAAGAAAGGGAGGGAAGTGGGAAAAGTGCTGCCACTACACAGAAGCATTATGACTGTAGACCACAAAGAGATAGATGGGTACACAGCCCTGAGGTAAGTAAGTTACACTGATGATGACCATGCAAGGATTTGATGGGGTCTCAAGCAAGTGTTGATCACTCAACACTTGCTTTCTGCAGCCATATCTGTGCCTTTGGAGGAGCAAGTCTTCTTGGGTCAAGTAGGAGAATTCATTTTTTCCCAAGCAAGAGATAAGGGAGCTGCAAGAGAGGAAGAATCCTACATCCACATCTTCTCCATGAAGTCCAACATACTGTGAGACAGCCAAACCAAGTCTAGGTTCCCTTAAGGCAGTGGTTCTCAACCTTTCTAACGCTGCAGTGCTTTAATACAATTCCTCATGTTGTGGTGACCTCCAACCATAAAACTATTTTGTTGCTACTTTATAACTCTAATTTTGGTACTTTTATGAATTGGAATGCAAATATATGCCACGCAGGATAACAACATATGACTCCCCCAAAAGGAGTTGAGGCCCACAGATTGAGAACCAGTGTCTTAAAGGAATAGTAGCCTAGAAGTAGATATATTAAATCTAGGCATTTTGACAATGAATCTCTGCAATTTTTTTTCTTCTTCTTTTTTTTTTTTTTTTTTTTACTATTCCTAAGGAATAGGGCTGGTGTTTGTGCCCGATGAAACAAGAATGCATCAAAGGCCTTTTTGTTTTTCTTTTGCCTCTTAAGAGATGTATACTAAAAGACTCCCGCAGGAGGAGGAGCTCAGGAGGCTCCACCTCTCCCTAAGATTTATAGACAGCTTATGGTCCCCAGGAAGGGAGAGAAATTTCCTTCAGTGGTGTAGCTACTGCTAAGGAGCCTGTTCTTCTGTTAACAATCCCTCACTAATGCTCCAGTGAGAAACCAGAATGAAATTGAAGTAGGAGTAATAAATAGATACTGATTTATTAATTTTAGTTTGCGATTGACTTAAAAGCACTGCTTGCTCAGCCTATTTGCCAAGCACTACTTCTCTTGCTACTTAGAGTGAATAACCTAAAGAAATAACTGGAAAAAAAATAGCTGAAAGATAGCTGTTGCCCTGAACTACCGTTATGACTGTCACTTTTATTTCTGTAAAATCTTGCCTGCACCACATTCTCATTATAGAGAATAGAATTCAAACTAGATCTAGCATCAAAGGCTTTCAGGACCCGAGCTGGCTCCCATCCACCTATGACATCTCCTCTCTTCCACTCTCACTGTGCTGATTCCAGAGAGATTCCTGCAACAGAACAAATTTGAGACATATTTTAAAGAGGTGTAAAACAAAGAGGATGAGTTGGAAAAAAATAGAAGGGTTGGGTAGGTCGGGGACAGGAGAGGATGATGGAGATGTGATTAAATTGCATCATAAATATATGAAAATGTATTCCTGAAACCTATTGTGTACAATGAATATATGCTACTAATATATGCTAATAAAATTTTAAAAGAAAAAGATTAGCAAATAAAATAAAAACGACACCAACAGAACAGACACCTCAGCTGCTGTACTTGCTTGTATGGATCACGTACCAACCGAAGTACAGGGAGAGTAACTGTGGGCATGCAAAGGAAGAGGCTGGCCACTGTGTGCTTTGGCAACAAGAAGAGGGGAAGCTAAGCTAAAGCCTGCTGGATCTCACTGGAGTGAGGAGAGAGGAAGTGGTGAGAGATGCAGAATAAGCCTTTGAAAAGAGAATATGGGGCACTCCTGGGATAGCATGGTAATAGGAGCATATCAAGAAAGCCTGCCTGTTACTATGAGGCACGGCTTTCAAAAACCAATCTCATTAGACTAATTGATAGAATGTGTCCTTGCTAAGAACCCAATCAGTAGTCTGTGGGATTCAATTTAAAAAAAGAACTCTCATTAGAAGCAAAACAGAACAGAATAGAACACAGGGACTGAAATCGTGGAAAAAAGAGAAGACAGTTGAGTAGTTTCTGAGTCAAAACAACAAAAACTAGACTACGGAAGGAAGAGCAGAGAAGTAACAATTAAGTGGAATATGAAATTTCCTTAGCTGATAAGACAGCAGGCTTGACTGACCAGTGCCTCAGACAGAAGGTGATCTGATGAGATCTCTGCACTGCAAAGGTAAAGAAGGCTTTATCCAGAAAGAAACAAAACCACAAATTACCAAACCAGCACCAGGCCTCTCCTGTATGATAAACTAGCACGATGACAATAATGGGAATGATAATTTGTGGGGACAATTATGACATGTGTTTTCAGGAAACAATGAAAAGAATGTTAGGTCTGTAAGAATTCAGCAAAGGGTGCCATTTTATACAAAGCTTAACAAAGTACCAAGAAAAGGGGAAGCCACTGAAAACTGAAAAAATAAAAGGAGCTTCTAAATAAGATTTTGAGAGACAGAGACAGGGAAAAACAGAGCAACATTTTTTTATTTTAAAGTATTACTATCATTGTTTCTGTTTTGAGGCTGAGTCATGGCAGTAAGGTCACCCTTCTGCTCCCTGTGTAAGAGAAGGTTCTGATGCTAATCCTGTTCCCCAGTTGGTTCTTGATTTGTCTATAAAGAAGGCTGGGGGCCAATTGCTGGACAGATGATACAGGTGGGACTTCTGGGTCCCAAGAGGAAACAAAGCAGATTTGGGGAAGGAGAGGGGTCTTTTCTCCAAGAGTTGGTGGAAGAGGAACACAGCAATTCTGTAAGGTCTCAAAGCCAGCTTGGGCCTGTGGCCTCTGCTACAGGCAGGTGGCCAGGGATGATTGGCAGGGGCTAGATGGGGCTAGCCACTGAAGTTTAGGGCAAGTGGAGAGACAAAGATAATAAAAGGAGATATCTGTACCCAGCAATTGTGCCAAGAAGGCAAATTATAAGAAACAAAGCCGTGTGTGTGTGTTTTATCCATGAATTCAAGGGTCTTGGGAGTGGGCTGGTAACTTGGTCACCTCTTGGAGCTAAGCTGAGTAGGACAAAGGGGAAGCTAGGGGTGGGGCTGGCAAGAGTACAGTCCGATCCCTGGCAAAGGTGGTAGCTTTTAAAAATATATACAACATCCTGGGTTCTAGGACTACTAGCATGTGTCATCAAGTGTTCCAGGGAGCAGCGAGACCCATGCAGAGAGTTAAGGACCTTAAGACACTGGGCAGGTACCCATGCTTATATAAATACTCTATACCATGCTTCTGTGACAATCTTAATAGAAATAATTGGATCATTCCAATAAAATAAATAAAATCATTATCTTAATAACTTTATTAAAGAATTGTAAAGAACCTTTGAATTAAAAATAAATTATAAAGGGAATGTCAACAGTAGTTAAAACCCCAATGTATACATTGTAACCAGGACAAATGTAGAAGGGGTAGATGCTGAGCTGGGGAGCTAAAAACACTGAAGGTTTTCAGCAGCCTGGAAAGTGCAAGAAGCAGGGCCTTGAGCAGTGAACATTAAAATTCTTCTGAAAATGTTATCTTGTCATGATGACATTCCAAACTTTTTGGAAATGATTCCTGTCATTTTGTGCTAATGCAATGATAGGGAAAAACTTAGGTTTTTTAAGCAAGAAGAAGGTAAAATGTTGAAGCCTGTCCCACTAGCATTGCTGTAGCCATTTTGTTCCATGCCTGCCAGCTATATCAAATTGTTGCTGTAAATATGTTTGCCAGTCACTGACACAGAAAAATAACTCAAAGCAGGGTCCTGCTGATCACATATCCTGTTATGTTCCGTATGAGGTTTTTTAATCTTAAGAAATCCCATAAAACTTTATGTAGGACCCATCAAAGTAAAGGTCAATATGTATAAAACGGCTTGAGTCAGAGTCAACCACTATGCAGCACTTCCTGTACCTTCGTACAAGCTCACTGTGGTTTTTGTTTTGTTTTTGTTTGTTTGTTTGCTTTTCCTTTATAAGCCAGTCCTGAAAAATATTCCAGGTCACAGCCTCAGCCCTGAATTCTGAGCTACAGCCCTGATCAATCAGTCTTAGGGTGTGCATTCAATAAACCATCATTGTCTGACTGAGATTGGTGTTTGTGTGGTTTGTGGGGTGACTCCTGGACCCCAACAAAAAACTGTGAAACAGCTTAGAGTTTACCAATTAGGAAGGAAGAGATGCTGAAGGAAAAGATAGTTGGTTGTGCCAAAGTAACGGAAAATAATTTGGGAACAAATAAATAAAGCTAGTGTGCTGGTTTGAATAAAATGGCTCCCAGAGGCCTATAGGAAGTAGCATTGTTAGGTGTGGCCATGCTTTCTGCCATGTTGCTAATGCATTAAACCTCTGAAACTGTAAGCCAGTCCCAATTAAATGCTTTTCTTTATAAAAGTTGCTGTGGCCATGGTATCTCCTCATAGCAATAGACACCCAAACTAAGACAATTAGTAAACACAAATGTAGGGGGAAGTGCTGATACTAAGGTCTGGTTTCCTAATTGCTTCTTGATCTTGTCAATAAAGAAGGCCTGGAGCCAGTTGTTGGACAGACGACACAGGTGGGAGTTCCGGGTCCCAGGAGGAAAAGGTAGACACGGAACGAGAAGGGCTTTTTGGTCAGGCTTTGGAACAAGGAACACACAACAATCATCTAAGATCTTGGAGAGCTAAAACCAGTGGCCTCCACTATAGGTAGATGGCCAAAAGGACTTCGGGGGTTTGGGGGTAGCTGATACAAGCCTTATTAAGCTTAGGGTAGAAAGAGAGACAGGGATAATGATTTGTTAATGGCGTATATTTCCAGGCTGGAGGTATATGAGCCCAGCAATTGTGCTAGCAGACAAATTCTAAAAGTAATAAAGCTGTCTGAGTGTTTTTAATCTGTGGAGCAAAGGTGGTAGAGAGAAAAGCCGGGTCGGTGTTGGTGGCTTGGTGGAGCTAGGTTGGGAGGAGCCAAAGGGAACCGGGAGAGGCCAGAGAGGGCAGTACCTCCATGGTCGCAGCTCCCATTCCAAGGTGGTAGCATGTTTTTTAGAACTGCACACAACACACAAAGAAGGCTACGAATTGTAAAAGATCATCCCTTAGAACGATGTGATGTACTGATTGGTGAAATGAAGATTATTCCCCATTGTAGGGCAATAATCTGGCACTGCATGTTTCAGACAAGATGAAGAGGAGACGAGGAAGGGCCAGGCCAAGGAGGAGCCAAAGGCAGCAGAGGGCAACAAATAGATGAAGAGCTGGGAACTCCAGGCTATGCACTGTTGGCTGTGTAAAGCTGTGCAATGATGGCACAAAAATGTGTATTCCAAACGATGTTTCAGTGAAACAGAGAGAAATGTGCCAATGATTGCAATATAATTTTTAAATTTAACATTTTATACAATAGGTTAGACATAGACTTCCTACCTATAGGCAAGATTTAAATAATATCAAGCTTACCTTGATAGATTTAAAAACAGATCCTTTTACTCAACAAGGGTTACACATGTGTGAGAGAGAGTTAACAATGAGTAACTTCCTCATCCACTCTACACTTACCGTTTTAGATAGGATCAGTCACTGAAACCTAGAGCTCTCTGAATCTGCTAAACTCGCTGGCCAGAGAACTTTGGGGAGCCTGCTGGCTCTGCCTTTCCAGTCATGGAATTATAGATGTATGACGTTGAATCCAGATTGTTTTCCTAAGTGTGGGTACTGAGGATCCAAGCTCAGGGCCTTATGCTTGCTAGGCAAGGACTTTATTGGCTGAACTATCTCTTTGTTTTTACACACTATTTAAAATATTATTATTTTTATTACGTTATTATTCTTTATGTGTGCATGAACACATGTAGGTGTGGGCATGTATGTGCATACACGTGTGGAGATCACATAGGAAAACTTTGTGGAGTCAGTTCTCCCCATCCACCTCTCTTAATTTCAATTATCGAAAGTTTAGTCACCAAATCTGCTAGATTACTTGGCCCAAGAGCTTCCTGTCTCTGCCATCCCAGGGATAGAATTAAAATGTCCAGAATTCTCTGAGGCCAATTATGCAGAGATAACTGAAAGACAATACATTTCTTTTTGTTGTTGTTGTTGTTCTTTTTGTTTGGTTGGTTGGTTGGTTTTTCGAGACAGGGTTTCTCTGTGTAGCCCTGGCTGTCCTGGAACTCACTCTGTAGACCAGGCTGGCCTCAAACTCAGAAATCCGCCTGCCTCTGCCTCCCAAGTGCTGGGATTAAAGGCATGCGCCACTACCGTCCGGCTGACAATACATTTCATAGCAGTTAAACTTGCTTCCATGGGGCAACTTAAAGACATTAAGTATTTTTCTTTTTTTCTTTTTTCTTTCTTTCTTTCTTTTTTTTTTTTTTATAAATTGTCTTTGTGTCACCTCAAACACAGAGAAGAGGTGAGGTCTTGGTAGCCAAAGCAGAATCTAGGTAGCTAAGAGTTACTTTTGAAGAAAGTAGAGGAGTTCTAATGGAGGGACACAAAAGATGAGAATGAGTTGTCTATGCTGGATGAGACTGTTGCTCATGTCTACCTCCATCCTCATACAGAAGGCATACGGCAACCGTGCCTCCCTCAGATACAGAAGGCATACGGCAACCGTGCCTCCCTCAGATACAGAAGGCATACAGCAACAGTGTCTCCCTCAGATACAAAAGGCATACAGCAACCGTGCCTCCCTCAGATACAGAAGGCATACAGAAACTGTGCCTCCCTCAGATACAGAAGGCATACAGCAACAGTGTCTCCCTCAGATACAGAAGGCATACAGCAACCGTGCCTCCCTCAGATACAGAAGGCATACAGCAACCATGCCTCCCTCAGATACAGAAGGCATACAGCAACAGTGTCTCCCTCAGATACAGAAGGCATACGGCAACCGTGCCTCCCTCAGATACAGAAGGCATACAGCAACAGTGTCTCCCTCAGATACAGAAGGCATACAGCAACAGTGTCTCCCTCAGATACAAAAGGCATACGGCAACCGTGCCTCCCTCAGATACAGAAGGCATACAGCAACTGTGCCTCCCTCAGATACAGGAGTTACCCCTTCCTCCTTTGAAATAATCTCCCTGAAACAAGGAATTAAACATTTTAACTTCAAGAGAAAAGAGTAAACATTGCAAATGTTAAAAAGAATCCAGACACAGAAATTGCTAGCTGTTAAAATTTGCTACAAAGCCCTTATACTGAAGAAGATGTTGGCATGTGAAGAATGAGCTAGAGGAGTATACTAAAGCATTCACATGCAGATGGGAAGGGATCCAGAAAAGCAATCTATTACAACATTAATGTCAGTTATTTGAGTGAATAATTACCTATTTAATAATTAGTGTTAATGCAGTGGGCTATCCATCTTAAAACAAAAACACTTGTATCCCAACTTAGACTAAATGTATTGGTTTGATTACAAACCAAAATGTTAAATTTGGTATAGTGGGAAAATGCCTGTAACATCAGCACTTAGGAGGCTGAAACTGGAGCATGGTAAGTGTGAGGCCAGACAAACAAAACAAAAGAAAAAAACAAAATGTTGAAATAAGGGTAAAGGAAATACTAGCTAAAATGATAAGAACCAATTTATACAGCCCGTTCGCCAGAGAATTGTTCTGAGTTGAGACAATGAGTTTCTAAACATTGAGGACACAGAGAAAGGAAATGAAAACAGCCACATAAAATTAGATGCAGCTCTTATAGAAAACCATATGCCACATAAGCACAGTTGGCAGAAAATATTTGGGGACAGAATATCACCACTAATAATTACAATACTAATTAGCTGAAATGCACCCTTTGTTCCTCCACGTTGTATTCATGTAGCGTATCCGTAAAAGATTTAGGGAGTAAAAACTGGAAACGACCTATGCTGCCCAGTTTTACGTCAACTTGGCACAAGTGAAAACCATCCAAGAGGAGGGAACCTCAATTAAGAAAAGGATTCCATAAGATAAGGGCTGTATACTAGTCTGTAGAGCATTTTC
The DNA here is from genome assembly GCF_004785775.1 of Grammomys surdaster. Taxonomy (NCBI): domain Eukaryota; kingdom Metazoa; phylum Chordata; class Mammalia; order Rodentia; family Muridae; genus Grammomys; species Grammomys surdaster. The sequence goes on from NW_021604660.1 coordinate 1,384,040, forward strand.
TTAATTATTGATTAATGGGGAAGGACCCAGCCCACTGAGGGAGGGATCACCTTGGGCTGATGGTCCTGTGTTCTATAAGAAGGCAGGCTGAGCAAGCCATGGGGAGCAGGTCAGTAAGCAGCACCCCTCCATGGCCTATGCATTAGCTCCTGTCTTTAGGTTTTTGCCTGTGTGAGTTCCTGCCATTACTGCTTTTGTTGTGAATTGATATATATATATATATATATATAACTGTGAATGAAGTAAACCCTTCCCTTTCCATTGCTTTTGGTCATGGTGTTTCATCACAGCAATAATAATCCCAAAATCCCAGTTAAGACACAACCTGAATAGGATCCATAAAACTTGACCCATAAATGATTGAGTACATGGTCATAGACCATGAGGTGTGGAATGTTGTAACATTATCTAGAATGGTGAGACTATATACTAATTTAGAAAAGTATTCATGCACAGTGTTACATAAAGTGTCAAATGAAAATTGTGGAATGCTATATATACTTTTAATAATATATTAAAATATATTACATATATTTCATAAATATGGAGATAGTAGAAAGATATATGCCTGACTGCTGGTAGCTACCTGGAAAATGAGCTATACAGTTATATCTCTTAGTTGATCAGACACTGTAATCACTTCATTCTTTCATAATTAAAACCCTATTAAAATTTCTTAAATTTAAAATTTTTAATGATTTTGATTAATCATTTAGCTTTTAATTTCCATGTTATTCTTTCATACTTGCATCTTCTGAACTCTTAATTTAGCAAAGCATTAAAAGAAAACAAAGTTAAATGAGAAATAGCAGCCAATGACTCAAAAGTACCAATAGTGAATGCGACTCACACAGTAAGTATGCATCTTTTTTAAGGGATTATTTTTTCCTTTGCCTCAGTGATTTTATTCTGTTTCATACAACACTTTTGACAGTTGTTGTTTTGTTTTAAATAAACACAATTCTTTCATATCTTCTATGGAAGTAGTTGACTTCTGTTTTTGTTTTGATATAATTTGATACCTATATAGATAAAATGATTATGGAAAGAAACAGGAGAGAAATAAAAAGCAAACAAACCTGCCATGAGATTTTTTTTTCAGTAGCTAACTAAAAATGTCTGTCAAATTCTTACACTATGTCTTCATTCTTTGCATTCATCTTTTTTTCCACATACCTCATGCACTGTGGTACGAATAACTTTTCTGAGGCATTTAGGTATAAAAGGGTGTAAAACTATATGGAGAATTAGCATATACTCACTTTTTGCATCCTCTTCATTTTCTTTTTTTATTTCATTTATTCACATTTCAAATGTTATCCCCTCTCCCTGTTTCCCTCTCCAATCCCCTATCCCATTCCCCCATTCCCCTGTTTTTATGAGGGTGCTCCCCCCTACCCACTCCCACCTCACCACTCTAGCATTCCTCTACACTGGGGCATCAAGCCTTCACAGGACCAAGGGCCTCCCCTCCCATTGATGCCAGATAAAGGGACTAATTTTAAAGGGCTTTATATCTACAAAAATAAGCAAGGATAGTACAGAGCATTGCCATATACTCCACACCTTGTTTCCCTCAATATTCATATTGTACATTTGTAGGACACTTTTGAAACAATTAATGAACCAATATGTATACATTATTAACCAAGTGTTTTTCTACTGTCCTCTTGCCTTCTGAGGTCCCATTCAGCATGTTACATTAACATGTCACACATCCTTAAGTTCTCTGAGTGGGCAGGTAGCAGGGTGCCTCTCTGACTAGTTCAGGATGGCCTTGAACTTGTTATATGTAGCCCTGGTTGGCCTTAAATGCTTTGTCTTCCTTCCCTAGCCTCCTGGTGTTGGGATTACAGGTGTGAACCTCCACACAAGGCTTTAAGATTTGCTTATGTATAAGCTTTATAAACTTGTTTGTGATGACATTTCAATTTTTAAGAATATTGGTTTCTGGAGCCTGAGTATTCCTGGAATTCTGGTGTGTGGGGGAAGGGAAGTCTTCTGGTAGTTCTATTGGACATCTGTATGCTGCAACAGCTCTCTCTAGTCCTGCAGGTTGGTGTGTATGAGGAGTACACTTCTCTCCAGTTTCTTCCAATCTCTTCTTATATATTTTTTTCTTGTATTAGGCTGTTGTTAATTGGTTTGGGGAAAAAGATCTCAGAGGTGGAGTGCGATGTTTCTCCTCTTCTTCCTCTTCCTCCTTCCTCTCCCTCTCTCCCTTCCTCTCTCCCTCCCTCTCTATCTGTGTCTTTAGAGAGAGGGAGACAGGGAGAGAGAGAGAGAGAGAGAGAGAGAGATTTCAACCCTCATTCAGTTAGTGAATATGTGTACATGTCAGCCCAGTGCCCTCATGTAGGTCAGAGGACAATTTGTGGGAGTCAGCTTTCTCCTTCCATCCTGTGGGTTCTACAGATTGGATTCAGGTCATTAATCTTGGTGACAAGTATCTTCACCCTTTGATCCACCCCACTGGCCCTGAAATGTTTGTTTCATCACATTAGATCAGGATACAAACAACCAACATGACGTAAGCTGTTGATGCTGACCTTGGTCATCTGACCTGGTCCTGTGTGTGAGGATACTCCACTGTGAAGTCACTTCGGTTTCTCTTTTGTATGCCACACATTTTAGAAGGGAGGTCAGTGCACAGATGCTGGTGATGAATGGGAGGAGTCACTCCATCTCCAGGGCAGAGGATCTTCCTAATTTATTTGAAACATTTCTGTAAGAGAGATTGGTCTCGCTTCATTATTAGGTCAATCTCTATTTTAATGTGGACTCAGAGATATTTACCTTACACTGAGTTATAATACAATTCTTAATTTTGTCACCTAGATACCAGTGGTTTTGGCCAATGGGCATATTTTTGTCTGGCTGCTGTTTATTCTTGCCATAACTCTGTCATTGTGAGCTCATTCTATTCTGAGCACTTCCTTGCCTTCTGACATCTCAGGATGATCTGAGGTGTGTTATATATTGCCTTCCTTGGTCCTAGAACTAGCCATTAATCTAAGAGTTCCTGGATTCTTTATTGAGCAATAGAAAATAATCTTGAAGTCCTGCTCTGGATGAAAGGTGTGCTTTTTGCTTACAGATGTCACTGCTTCCTGGCCATATTAGCTCCTCAAACAAGGCAATGAATATTTGTATATGTGCCAATCCATGCATATATGCATATGCATGTATTTATACATATAAAGATCATATACATACCTAAACATGATTTCATAGGCATGTCTGACATTTCTTGGAATCTTCCTGTGTGTCCAGCAGGCACTTTAGTGATTGAGCAAACTCTCCAGAGCTACAGCTTATGACGTCGGTAACAATCTTGTATGGGGTGCAGTAAATCAATATGGGCCCATGAAAATGTAGTGACAGTAGATTGTGATCATGCAACAACAGCAACAAAAACAACACCACCACCAACAGCAATTCAAAGTCAGACGTAAGGAATCTGAGGTGATTCTGGTGTAACTCTCTGGTGTTACACTGCAGAACTTTCTACAGCCTCGCTTCTGAGCACAAGGACACGCCCACTTTGCACTGCTAGAGCACGTTCAGCCTCACGGTGAACCAATCACTGCATAAAATACCTCAGTTCAGATTCATACTACTGAGTGTTACAAACTGGAACACTTTTACCGTGTGCAGAACGTTTTCCGCTCTGACAGAAATATGGTGGTCTAATTATGGAAAACAAAGAGTTGATATTTTCCAACTGTCATTCCTCAGCGAGTTAGCACCAAATTAGTGTTTATGATTTTGTATTGCGTTAGAATGTTTGATTTTAAAAAAGTTGTGGTTTCAGCTGCTGGCTCCAGTTTCAGGTAAAATGCTTAAATGATTTTTGGCTCAGAATTAGAACATGGTTTCCAATAATATCTGAAATAAACTTTCAAATGTAGTTCTGCCTTTTTGTACTATGTATTTTTTGCAAAGTGACATTTTCAACACTGGTGTTTATAAAAACAGAGTATTGATCAACTATAAAAATGGTAAAAAATGTTCATCTCATGGCATCAGTATTAGGCCAATATTCAATTCTTTATGTAAAAATAAGCAAGAACCATATTTTATTCATATGTAAATTTGTTCTAATCATTAATAAATGCAAAACTGTATGTATGTTCAAATTGTCTTAAAAATAAGTTTCTCCATAATTTAATATAAGCAAATGTTTAATCTGTGTACATATTTTACATATTTGTATGTGCAAGATGATTTAAAAGATTCTGCGACATGAAACAATGGTACAGGGTAAAGGTTTAAGAGGCTCCATGCTAATCTAACATCATTGGTGACAGGAAAGCTCTCTCTCTCTCTCTCTCTCTCTCTCTCTTTCTCTCTCTCTCTCTCTCTTTCTCTCTCTCTCTCTCTCTCCCTCTC
>NW_021604660.1:1388531-1407013 GCF_004785775.1 Grammomys surdaster
CCCTCCCTTCTTCTCTCTCTTCCTCTCTTCCTTTCTCTCTCTCTCTCTCTCTCTCTCTCTCTCTTTCTTTCTTTCAAGTAGGATTCTGTGATGACAGACTTTGTTTTTTCTTTCTTTGTTTTTTACCTCTACCCTTGCAGGTCTACATCTTCCAAAGTTACATCATCCCTTTATGCTTTGTATCTGATTTATAAGGCTTTTTCTTTTTCTTTTCTTTTTAGTTTTTTTTTTTGGTGTGTGTGTGTGTCGGTGTGTGTGTGTGTGTGAGAGAGAGAGAGAGAGACAGAGACAGAGACAGAGACAGAGACAGAAGTCCTGCCTGCCTTAGGACTCATTTTGTAAATCAGCTTGGCCTGAAACTCACAGATATCCACATGCCTCTGCCTCCTGAGTGCTGGGATTAAAGGCGTGCACCACCACTCCTCAGTGATTTGTGAGCTTTGAAAACAACCACTGTGTTATTTCAGTCCCACCCTTTCATAAATGGTGTCACACTTTGCAGAATTCTAATCAAAAGTTGGGTAGCGTCCAGGACTCTTCCAGGTCTCATCAAAAGTAGAGGTACGTTCCTGATTTTTGGGTTACTCTGATTGTTGAGACTTGTTGAGGGGAAAGAAGTTCTCACAGTATAGAAACCGCAACCCTAAAGTTCCATAGTGTTTTTATTCTATTTTAAAAACAGAAAAGAATCTCCACTGATTTATCATATTACATCTCGTGTTCCTGCCCTCTGCTAGAAGGTGAGATTAATTTTTCAAGAGGCTTTAAGTTCTAGAGGTGGGGGTTTGCTCTCCACCTCCAGCAAGGTCTCCGCCAGTGGAACTCTGTTAATGTCACAGAACTGCAAGCGTTCCAGCTCTGTTTACTGCTTCCTTTGGGAAGGAACTGTCAGCTTTCTGTGAGTCCCACTCATAATCCTCTTACCTCATTTGGAACACATAGGGCAAGTCTCCCCTTATTCTCCATGGAAACAGAGAAGTGACAACAGCCACAACAACAACAACACCCCAAAGGAGGCTGTTGTGTGGAATAGCAAAGGCACTTTGAGCTGAGGATTCACTGCAGGTACGGACATAGTGATAGAAGGTACTTCAAGTTCCCCAAATGGGATTTTTTTTTTTTTAAAAAAAGGTCTTCCCTGAGACAGTCTCCTCTGCACTGAAAAAAAAATTACTCATAAATCAAATAGAAAATATTTTCAGAGTAAACCAACGAGTTTCGCAAATGACCTGACACTCCCACGTATTACAAAGTTTTGGAGCTTAAGCATGCTATGGACTGGCATATCCGTCTGTTTGGGAGCTCAGCCTGTCTTAGGTGGTGGTGAGAACACTGTTAGAATGCTAATGAAATGTTTACTCCTTTTAGGTCATCCCCAGGAGGTCTGTATTTTGAAGTTACTCCCTAGGTTGCTGGTTCACAGTGAAGTCAATTTACTACAAAAGTGGCTGCTTTTATTTGCCAATACAGACTCAGTCGTGCTAAAGCCTCGATCCAGGTCACCCCAGGACAATTCTCTCTCTGGAAATGGAAAGGTTCCTCCATGGCTACTACATCAAGGGACATTTGTCCACAGACTGATTCCCTTTACTGCCTTTATGAGACCATTTCTACATTTCCATACCATGTATTACTTTTTATTTAAAAGTTTGCTTTTGAAGTAGGGTTTTGATATATAGCCCAGACTGACCTTGAAATCCTAATCATCCTGCCTTACCCATCCCAGTACCAGAATCACAGGCATGTGACACTGATCCACGTTCTCTCTAAAAATTGTCACTAGTTGTGTCTCCTTAGAATTCTCGGTGTTTGGGTGTTAATATGTCTTTTGAGGATCAGTGAAGATACTTGAAGTAACTTTCTCTAGAAGAAATCCAGATGCACCACTGTGTTTCTTTCATATATATATATATATATATATATATATATATATATATATATATATAATCTATATTAAATATAAGATGCATATGCTAAATATTTAATACCTCTCTGTACATCTATTTGTCCTTATTATTTCTCTCAGAAGACAGACAAACTGGGAACCTTTGGGAAATATGGCCTCCATGGAGGAAGCGTGTCCCTGGGTATGGGTGTTGAGGTTTAAAGAGCTCATGCCTTTCCCAGTTAGCAATAACTCTTCCTCATGCTTGTAGATGAGATGTGTGCTCCCAGCTACTGCTCCAGGGCCAAGCCTGCCTGCCTGCCTGCTCCCATTCTCCCTACCATGACAGTGATGGTCGTGGTTTCTAACCTTCTGAAACAATAAGCCTCGAATGATTCCTTTATTCTATAAGTTGTTTTGGTCATGATGTCTTATTGCAGCAATAGAAAGGTTACTGAGACAACTGCTTCTATTTGATAAGGTGCTAGCAATATAATCTTTAGTTGCCTAAATTTTAATAGAAATTAAACATATACAGAGGCTGAGATATTTAGGCTTAAGGATCCTAGTGCCTGCCTTTGAATCCAGCTCTCTTGGCTACCAGCTGGTAGCATAAAGCTTGAGCATGTTATCTATTGTTTCCCCTTTGGAAAAAGCATGCAGAAACAACTTCTACATCATAAAGTTTTGGTGAACCTATCAAAATAGTTAATGCAGCCAAATGCTTAGGAATAGTCTTGGCACGAAGTAAGCATTCAATAGACTTGATTTACACACTGTAGAACACCTGTCATACACACTTGATCCCTTCCACTACAGTCCCCACCTGCCCCAGTCTCCCCTCAAAATCTATTCTATTTCTCCTTCCCAGGAGATCAATGATTCTCCTCTATAGCTCTCCTCTTTATCTAACCTCTCAGAATCTGTGAGTTATGGCTCGATTATCATTTACTTAACAGCTAATATCCACTTATAACTGAATACATAGCACATCTGTCTTTCTGGGTCTGACTTTTCTCACTCAGGGTGATTTTCAAAATGATTTTTGCATCCATTTGCCTGGAAATTTCATGATGTCATTTTTTTAAGCTGCTGGCTATAATCCATTGTATGAATATTTTTTATTCATTTTTTAGTTGAGGGACATTAGGTTGTTTCCAGTTTCTGGCTATTATGAATAGAATCACAATAAACATAGATGAGCAAGTGTCCTTGTGACAGGATTGAATAGCCATTGAACATATGCCCAGGACTGATTGATTTTCACAGTGGTTGTACAACTTTGCACTTCCCCCAGCAATGAAGGAGAATCCCCTTGCTCCACATCCTCAACAGTGTGTGATGTCACTTGTGTTCATCATCTTAGCTATTCTGGCAGTTGTAAGATGGAATCTCAAAGTAGTTTTGATTTGCATTTCTCTGATAGCTAAGGATGTTAAACAGTACTTTAAGGATTTCTCAACCATTTGCAATCCTTCTTGTTGAGAATTCTCTGTTTAGATCTGTACCTCATTTTTAATTAGATTAATTTTTAACATCAAGTTTTAAGTTCTTCATATATTTTAGATATTAGACCTCTATCAGATGTGATATCTGTGAAAATAACTTAATTAATTAATTAATAAATATATTCTCTTATATATTGCCTTTTGACTACAATTTCCTTTCCCTCTTCACCTCCCAGTCACCCCTACCCCCTTCATTTCTCCCTAGTTTCTCTTCAGAAAAGAGCAGATCTTTCTATAAATAGCAATCAAACATTGCATAACAAATGACTAGGCATATCCCCTTATACCTGTATGCCTGAGGTGACCTAGTAGGAGGAAAAGGATTCCAAAAGCAGGCAAAAGTGGCAGAGACAACTTCTGCTCCCACTTTTAGGTGTCTCACAAAAACACCAACCTACACGGCCATAACATATATCCAGAGGACCTAGGTCAGACCCATACTGGCTCCCTGACTGGCTTCAGTCCCTGTGAGCCCCTATGAGCGCCCTAGTTATTTGCTTCTCTGGGCCATGTTCTTGTGGTGTTCTTAACCCCTCTGGCTCTTACAATTTTTTTCTCCCCATCTTCCTTGGGATTCTCCAAACTCCATCTAATGTTTGTCTATGGGTCTCTGCATCTGCTTTAATTAGATGCTGAATGAAGCATCTCTGATGGTGATTATGTTAGGCTCTGTTATGTTATGTTATGTTAGGTTATGTTAGCAGAATAGCATTAAGAGTTATTTCATTGACTTACTCCTTTTGTATTTGGCCCTTTCCTAAGTCTCTGTACTATCCAGCCTCTAGTTCCTGGCCCTCCAAGAAGTGTCAGGGGTGAGCACCCTCTCTTGTCATGGATCTCAAGTTGGACCAGTCACTGCTTTGCCTACAAGTTCTATGCTGCTGGAGACCAGATCCAGTGCTTCTTTCCTGTTGTCTCTTGAAGGTAGGTAAGGGGCGTGTTGGCAGGGACAAGACTTGATCTTGTGAGATATTTAGGGTTGCTGTTTAATAATAAAACCTTTACCTGTCTTAAGTCTAAGTCACTTTGCTGCTGCAGTAGCTGACATACCTGTCTGAGTTTCTCTGAGGTCAGAAAACTGCAGTCTCCGGCCTTCAGAACCTCAAAGTAAAACAGTGCAGGGTTTAGGGTGAGTGGGGCATGGGGGTGGGGAGGATTAAGTAAAGTAGCCTTTGTTCAATCTCCACAGGAACTGTGATCTAACTCCCAGCATGCTAATTGAAGTCCCAGGAAGAAAAAGGGACACTTGAAAAGTGATTTTAGGAAGTTAGTCAACCTATTTAAGGCCCAGGGACCATAAGTTAGGTATGGAGGATCAGGAGACTCAAGATGAGGTTGTTAATCTATCCAGGGTGTTCCCAAAATCCATCTCTACCCAACCTAAAAGGGGGGACTTCCGCCCCTACACCAAGCAGAGAGGGGCCACCCAGAAACCCCTATGGCTGGTGATCTGAATTCTTGCTTAGGCTGCGAGACTAAGCACTGCAAAGGAATATAAATAAAAGTTAAAAATATCTCTCTGGGTTCCCTGAGGGTCAAGCCTGGCTGCATAGGGGTTGATGTCAAAAGTATCCCCTCTCCAGGAAAAAGACATCAGGAAGGGTATGGCCCTCATACCTCACTGGACAATGACAGGGGGACTGGAGCCATTACAAGGTCCCATTCAAATACTGGAGGTCAGGCCTCTATCCCTGCCTTCACAAGATTAGAAACGCCACAGCCCTTCTATACTTAGAGAAGGGAGGAGATGTCAGGGGCAGCCCTGCTTATACACTGAAGGCCTAAATTCAGCCATAGGCCTAAAATCAGCAATAGGCCTGTCAAACATGTATACTAACACCAAGTCTTGGGTCTCTGTGGAAAAACATTGAAACAGATGGCTATAAGCTATTGTAAACAGGCAGCTTTTGTGAAAATTTACCAGCCTGAGTAGTCATAGACCTTGTAAATAGGTAGCCTTGGCAGATAATACCAACTTAGATAAGGACAAGTGAATCATAAGCAGAGTCATAGTGACCTGTCCCCTAAACCTCCACCCAGCTGATACCCTGTTCTGAAAGATATCTGTATTCCCCCTGAACACCCATGCTCCAGTGTCATCCCCTTCCCCATATCCTGCCTTTTTGTGTTTATAACCCCTGTGTGAACAAGTAAAAATTACGATTTGAAAAAAAAGAAAGAAAAGAAAAGTGATTTTAGCCTTTATTTCCGATTCTAAGTTTTCTCGAAAAAGTTTCCTATGAAATTGACCATAGAAAGTTCTTCTCTAAAAGGTTGTTCTCTCTAAAAGGTTCTTCTTCTCTTCAGCACTTATACATCTTTCAGAATAGATGATCACATGATAAAAAGTTCACCACAAATTTACACATAAATTTAAATCATAAACTGAGTAAAAAGTTTACAACAGAGAATGTTGTAATGTTGGAATATTAATGCATATCCATTAAAAGTAATTATCTGGCTAAACATCATTATCTGTCACTAGATCAACAGGTTCATTGAAAGTTGAAAACCATACTTTTTGTGACTAAGTTATTAGTGAAATTTTGTGTAGATAAACCCAATCAATATTTTATTTTCTGTCCTTGCATCTATAATAAATCATTAGTTTCCGTTTTATGATCTTTTGTTAATTGTTTTATAACCTCTTGCAATGTGCTCTATGTTGTAGATGCCTACTTGGATGTCAGAAGCAATTAAAAGGTGACACTTGAAGACTGGCAGAGTTCTCATTGCAGTTTTGATATCAGAAAGGAATTAATAGCCGTCCTGTTATAAAAGAGCTTAATAATTACTAATATAACTTTGGAATTCATGTAGAATCATCATTAATAATTAAGAAATCATTTATTTATCTATATAACATACTACAAGACAGTGCATTTTCAGTGTTCTGCAGAGATCTGCTCAAAAGGGTGGGTTAATGCCTACTGGTTGTTATATACATTTAATAACAATAGGAAAAGCATATTAATATCAGGAATCTTCCCTCAGATGTAATTTCCTCTGCCATACCTAAAGAAGCAAATCCATCATAGATTTATAGTCCATGGAGAAACCATCTCAGGAAGATGACCTGTTAGTTTTTAGCTTCTCCAAGATGGCTTCTGTCAATATGCCACTTTTGCCCCAGCATATCTGGCAGGCAAGACAAATTTTAGGTTGAAGGTTTTCTGGCTGGATTGTTGTTACAGTCCCTCCACTGAAAGACTTGCCTGGTTGTGGAAGATGGCCAGTTCAGGCTTTGTACACCATTCCTAGAAATCCACAGTCAGAGATTCAGTTCATTATCACCAGGCCAGAATCATGGTGGCATTTAGGAAGGCATGACACAAGAGGAGCTGAGAGCTCTACATTTTCATCTGAAGGTTCCTAGGAGAAGACTGGCTCCCACATGGCTAGGAGGAGGGTCTCAAAACCCACCTCCACAGTGATATTTTTTTTCCGACGGGGCCACACCTCTTAATAGGGCTACTTCCTGGGCCAAGCTTATTCAAACCACCACAGTTATCCTCTCTGGGTCTCTGGGTCTGTGGATTATAAGATCATGATCATTTATGTAACAGCTAATGTCCACTTATAAGTGAATAGATACTGTATTGGTCATAAGTTAGATGGATTTCCATTTTTCTGAGAAACTGCCATAGTCATTTTTAAAGTGGGTTTATAAGTTTGCACTTTCACTGACATATATATATGCAGAGGACCTAGGTCAGACATCCATAGGCCCCCTGATCTCTGTGCTTCCCCATGAGTCCCAGTCAGTTGAGTCTGTGGGCCTAGTGTTTATGGTATCCCTGACTCCTCTGGTTCCTCTTATTCTTCCTCCCCATCCTCTGCAGTACTCCCTGAGTTCTGCCTAATGTTTGGCTGTGGGACTGCATCTGCTGGCATCAGTTGATGAATGAAGTCTCTCTAGTCTCTTTGATGATGGTTTTGCTAGGCTCTTGTCCCAGAACATTCTGTAGGCAGGACAAACTGTATGTTAAAGGTTTCATGGCTGGATTGATGTCCTAATCAATTCACTTGAGATTTTTCCTGGTCATAGAAGATAGCTTGTTCAGGCTCCATATTCCCCATTACTAGGAGTCTTTACAAGGGTTGCTCTCATAGATACCTTGGAGTTTCTTGCACTAGCCAACATGATTTTTTATTGAGTTCGAAAGGATATTGCTCAACTTCATATGGAAAAACCAACCAACCAACCAACCAAGCAACCAAAATGGGATAGCTAAAACAATACTGAATAATTAAAAAAAAAACAGCTGGAGGTATCACCATCCCTGATTTCAAGTTGTACTAAAGAGCTATAGGAAAAAATAAAAGCAAAAACCTTCATAGTATTGACATAAAAACAGAAACATTGATCAATGGAATAAAATTGAAGAGCCAGACATAAATCCACATACCTCTAGATACCTGATTTTTCATAAAGAAGTCAAACATGCATCTCTTCAATGCCTAAGGTTCTCTTCTCCATCTCCTATATTCTGTTTCAGGTTTAAATGAAAATAAAGCAATACTTATATTCCTGGCATTAAAAATTAAAAATGTTCAAGGAATAAAATTTATACTTTTTGGGTTTCTATTTACAAAGAGATTATCTAAGGGCCAGGTTCAATTTTCTCTGAGTACTCATTTAGCTATTTAAAAGGAAATTATGAGTTATGCTGTTGTTTTTAACCACAGGGAGGTATTTTTCTGAAATTTACTGATCTTCTGAAATAAAATACAGATAATCAATAGTAAAATTTTAAGCTCAGTCTTTAGCGTTAGCTTAAACTATTGCATTTTTTTCCTATTCAAACCTACAACTAGGTATCAAAATTATAAGTTTGAATTTTTTTCCTTGAAAATTAGTTTCAAATAGATATAAAAATTGAATCCTCTGTTCTGACTTATGAACTCTCCTGTTTTCATCACAACTGTATGATAACAACTTCTGGTAGATATACATAGTAATTGTGTTTAATTATAAGAGAAGTTTGTTCAAAAATTAATGGTTGCATCAATTAAGTCATTAATGATGTCCTAGCAGGTCCCACAGGAGATTAAGTTCTCATGTGAGTGCCACTAGAGATTATCAATCATTTAAAAACCGTGTTAGTCCTCAGTGTAGTTATTAGGCAGCATTAAGACCTGTACACTCATTTTTAATTCCCGTCACTATGGTTTCTTAATTCCTGAAGACATATGCAGAGTGTATAGTCATATCATAAATCATGGCTATTATTTGAGGAATCACTATACAGAGGACACAAGTTCATAGACTCTTATTTATGGTTCTGTTCTTTTGGCTGCTTTTTTAATCCATATAAAATCACTCATTTTCATTATTCAGAGCAAAGAACTCAACATAAAGTAAAGAGAGGCAATTGTAAGCTCTCATTACTAAAATTAATTATGTACTTTGGTTCTGCAGGTAACCAAACTATAAGATATTGAATTAAGAAGGGGAAAATCCTGGTTGTTATTTGCTATTTAAGTCACAAGCCCTTGAGATTGTCTCCTCTCCTTTGAAATGTGTTAAAAAGTAACTGATAGCAAAGTTTCTTGATAAGAATTCTATTCCACTTTTTTCATTATTTGTTAATTGTTTTCTTTTTGAAACAGGTTATCATGTAGCTCAGACTAGTCTCAAACTCACTATATAACCAAAGATGACATTAAACTTCTGATGTCCTGTCTCAGTATCCCAAATGTTGATATTGCAGACATAAGTCACTCACTGTATCTAGTTTTATATAATGCTAGGGATCAAACTCAAGGCTTCATGTATGCTAAGGAGGCACTCTGCCAATGGAGCTGCATCCTCAGCTCTCTACTCCATTCTTCAGATCTGTTCAATAGATTTAGAGTTACCAATAAAAGAAACACACACAGAAACATTCTTGAAAACCTAACCCCCCACCTCTCTCTCTCTCTCTCTCTCTCTCTCTCTCCTTTTTCTCTCTCACCTATCTCTCTATCTCTCTATATCTATCTATCTATCTATCTATCTATCTATCTATCTATCTATCCATCCTGTCATTTAACTATTATCTATCTGTCATCTATCATCTATCTATTTGTAGACTTGTATCCATGTGAATTTGTGCACACACATCTGTATACAGAAGCCAGAAAAGGGCATTGAATATTCTACCACTCAGGACACTTCTCTTGAGGTAGGGTCTCTTCGACTAAAAGCCAGAAACCCCAGATAATGCTCCTGTCACTGTTCTCTTTGGAAGTTGATACATAGGTGCAAGGATCCATACTCAGGTAATGATTGCAAAGGAAGCACATCAAACAACAAACCATCACTCCAGCCTCAAATAAAACAGTCTTATTTTAGCTGGAAAATATCATCTTGAGTGAGGTGATCCAATCTCAAAAGAACATACATGGTATGCACCAACTGATAAGTGGATATTAGCCCAAAAACTCACAATTTCTAAGAAACAACGTATAGATCACATAAAACTCACATAGAAGAAGGAAAACCAAAGTGTGGATGCTTTGGTCCTTTCTAGAAGGAGTATCAAAAGTTTCAACCAGAGCTCCCAAAGTCTAAACCACCAGCCTGAGAGCACAAAGGGAGGGACTCATGCACCTGTATAGGGAATTGAGAGTGACCTTGTTAGACTTCAGTGAAAGTGGAGGGCCATGGTCCCCAAAAGTTTGGATCCCCTACTGTGTGGGAATTGGAGAGCAGGGAGATGGGACTGAGAGGATGTTTGGAGCACACCCTCACAAAAATTAGGAGGAGGGGGTATGGGATAAGGGGTTTTGGAGGAGAATGGGAGAGGAGATAACATTGAAAGGTAAATATGTATAATATCCAATAAAAACACACACACACAGATAAAGGGTCTGAAAAAAAAAGAGAGGGAGAGAGTTACTTATTTTAAATTATTTTCAAAAGTTTCTAGGAGTTGCTACTTGGCTAAGATCCTATTTTAAGCTCTCCACAAAAGAATTTAAGTCTCTGCTCAATATTCTCAAGAGAGATGTAAATCCTAATTTTCCTCAACAATTAATTGACAAAAGAGAGGTAATCTCACAAAAAGTAGAAGAAGCTATTACTAATCAATATATTATATAGTCTGATTAGTTGTTGGCGGTACTATAACAGTCCTTTGACAAAAGATTATTAATATAGATTTATATATCCTTAAATAGGGTCTTCATGACCCTCTGAGTGTGGAAGGAGCAACTGTTGGCACTTCTGCCCTGATTTTACAAGAACTCTGAAAAATTGGCTTTAAAAACAAAAGAGGGGGAATGGTACCTCCTCAGAAGGAGTCCCCTTGAAATACTCCATCATGCCTTGTTCACTTTTATCTCTCTAAAGCTGAAAGCTCATGGCAAATCTGCTGCTGACTGCCTCTGGCACCACCGAGACAAACAAAACTTTGTGACAGATATGGGGAAGGACCCTCTTACCCTTAAAGGGAATGGCCCAGACCCAGTTCCCTTATGGGGCCTAGGATTGATATGCCTGTTGATACCACAGAAGTCACAGCTAACCAGCTACCAAAAAGATTAATGAAAAAAATAGATACCCGCACAAAGCCAGGCCCAACCATAAATACGATGAATAACAATTTAAATCCAGGGAAGAGAATCCTCCCTGATAATTCCCTTCTTTTTCCTTTCTAGGTAAAAATGAATCACACATGATGTCTGCTGTTAGAAGTTCTAATCCAGATGATGGCCTCTGAACTTATACTACTCAGACCTTTGAAGGGCCACTGACAAGAACATCAAACAGCTAGAGATTGACATCACTAATCTGAAGAAATCCCTCGTCTCACTGTCTGAAGAGACCTCCTAAAATCGAAAAGATCCTTATTGGACTTGATTTACTCTATTACAATAGAAAAGGCTGTGTACAGCTCTTGACTGTGTACAACCCTTAAAGAAGAAGGTTGCCTTTACATAGACAAGACAAGGAGGGTTAAAGAGACCATCAAATAGGTAGTGAAGGCCCTAAGAAAAATCAGAGAGAGAAAGAGACAGATGAATGCTGGTACAAGAATTGGTTTTCAGCCTCTCCAAGGTTGTCAAACCTATTTCCTCCCATCTTGGGACCATTATTTTGGTTCTTTTTGCTTTTTTCTGCTGGTCCCTAACTCTGTGATACAACAGATAAATAATTTGGTAGCAAAACCTACTCAGATACATTATCATAAGTTAGCTATGGAGGACCACGAGATTCAAGATGAGTTTGTTATCTTATACAGGGTGTTTCCAAAACCCATCTCCACCCAACCTAAAAGGGGGGACTTCCGCCCCTACACCAAGCAGAGAGGGGCCACCCAGAACCCCCTCTGACAGGCGATCTGAGTTCTTGCTTAGGCTGCGAGGCTAAGCACTGCAAGGGAATATAAATAAAAGATAAAAATATCTCTCTGGGTTCCCTGAGGGACAAGCCTGACTGCATAGGGGTTGATGTCAAAAGTATCCCCTCTCCAGGAAAAAGACATCAGGATGGGTATGGCCCTTATGCCTCACTAGACAACGACAGGGGGACTGGAGCCATTACAAGGTCCCATTCAAATACTGGAGGTCAGGCCTCTATCTCCACCTTCACAAGTTTAGAATTGCCACAGCCCTTCTATACTTAGAGAAGGGAGGAGATGTCAGGGGCAGCCCTGCTTACACACTGAAAGCCTAAAATCAGTCATAGGCCTAAAATCAGCAATAGGCCTGTCAAACATGTATACTAACACCAAGTCTTGGGTCTCTGTGGAAAAACATTGAAACAGACGGCTATAGGCTAATGTAAACAGGCAGCTTTTGTGGAATTTACCAGCCTGAGTAGTCATAGACCTTGTAAATAGGTAGCCTTGGCAGACAATACCAACTTAGATAAGGACAAGAGAGTCATAGGCAGAGTCATAGTGACTTGTTCCCTGAACCTTCACCCAGCCGATACTCGGTTCTGAAGATGTCTGTATTCCCCCGAACACCCACACTCCAGTGTCATTCCCTTCCCCACATCCTGCCTTTCTGTGTTTAAATCCCCTGTGTGAATGAATTACGATTTGATAAAAAATAAAGTATAAAAATTCAAATGCA
Source organism: Grammomys surdaster (assembly GCF_004785775.1). Lineage (NCBI taxonomy): Eukaryota > Metazoa > Chordata > Mammalia > Rodentia > Muridae > Grammomys > Grammomys surdaster. Next base: position 1,400,991 of record NW_021604660.1, read on the forward strand.
AATTAGAATATTTTCTTTAAATAACGTATGACATTTTTCAAAAAAAGTCCTATTTTATTGAATTACTAATTTGCATATTTTTTGATCACTGATTATTAGAGAAAGTACAGAGGCTTAATGACATTATCAAATAGACCATGAATTACAAATGTTTTCTTCAACTTATTAAGCTAAAAAGAAATAATAAAGTATGGCCAGAATAAACTATTTGGCACTACGTAAAACAGATTATGTCTACATTTGCTGTAGTTAAACTTGAGGGAACCTGTTTTTGCATGCCTACATTAATTTTATTTTTAGCTTTTGATCTCAGTGAACTTAAGATACTTTATTAATTTAAAAGTCTTAATTCATAAGTGAGAATAATAGATATTTAGAGTACATAATATGATTATTTGGTACAGGTGTATATCATAGTGGTTGCTATAGTCATTAACTACTTTTTAAAAAATAGATTTTCTAGATATTATGATTCTTAAGTCAAAAGTACTAATAACATACTTCCTTGTCTTAGCAACATTGCCCATATTTACCTGCTGTGCTACTCTTTCATGTGTTTTTCTTTCTTTGTGTGTGTGTGCACACGTGTGCGTGTATGTGTGCACACATGTGTGTGAATGTGTGCAACTCCTTTAATGACACATTTACAATAGCATTTCCCCTTGTTTCTATTGCAAGCATAGTAAGAAATCAATGAACATTGTTGTAGTACATGATTTGATATACAAGTCAATCAGAACCCCACAAGAAGCCAGTAAGACACCTATCACATATTAAATGGATGATATGCTGTCATTAACTATGAAAAATATTAAAAAGCTAGATTTTTACTTGTTATTGTTTTGCTTTGTTTTTTTTTTGTTTTGTTTTGCTTTTGGTTTTTGTTTTTAAAATAGGCTCTCATTATTTCTTTGGTTGGCCTGAAAATCGCTATGTAGACCAGACAGGCCTTGAACTCAGAACCCCTCCTACCTCCCACATGCTGGAATTGAAGATGTGTGCCACCAAGCCCATTTAAGTGCTAGCTTTTTAAAAAATTACATTATTGAATTTGACAGCAACACCTGCCCCAAACAGGGAGTAACTGGGACCCACTGGGACACAGGAAATCACTCCTGGCCTGGAGAACTGGTTCCTTCCAATCTGGGCCCAAGCACTGAGCAGATCCCGGGTGGCAGCTCTGCATCCAATCTCACAAAACCCAGAGGAAGCCGGTCTCCCAGGAGCTCTAACATGTGCAGTATCTTAGTTAAGGATACAGCAACACCCGCCCCAAACAGGGAGTAACTGGGACCCACTGGGACCCAGGAATTCACTCCTAGCCAGGAGCACTGGTTCCTTCCTGTCTGTGCCCAAGCACTGAGCAGATCTTGGGCCCCTGCTCTAACCCCAGTAGTAACACTGACCCCACACAGTTCTGACACAACCACGATAATAGGAAAGACATGCTCCAGTCAGAGACAGGGCTGGTAGCACTAAGGAGATCCAGATGGCGAAAGCCAATCACAAGAACATAAGCATCAGCAACCCAAGGTACTTGACATCATTAGAACCTAGTTCTCTCACACTAGAAAGTCCTGAATTCCCCATATCACCAGAAAAGTAAGATTCCGATTTAAAATCACCTCTAATGATGATGACAGAGGACTTTAAGAAGGACATAAATAATACTCTCAAAGAATTTGAGGAGAACATAGGTAAACAGGTAGAAACCCCTAAAAACGAAACACAAAAATCCCTTAAAGAATTACAAGAGTACACAACCAAGCAGGTGAAGGAATTGAACAAAACCATCCAGGACATAAAAATGGAAGTAGAAACAATAAAGATATCACAAAGGGAGTCTACCCTGGAGATAGAAAACCTTGGAAAGAAATCAGGAGTCATAGATGCAAGCATCACCAACAGAATACAAGAGATAGAAGAAAGAATATCAGGTGCAGACGATATCATAGAAAATATTGACACAACTGTCAAAGAAAATGCAAAATGCAAAAAGTTCTTAACACGAAACATCCAGGAAATCCAGGACACAATAAGAAGACCAAACCTAAGGATAATAGGTATAAATGAGAGTGAAGATTCCCAACTTAAAGGGTCAAAAAATATCTTCAACAAAATTATAGAAGAAAACTTCCCTAACCTAAAGAACAAGATGCCCATAATCATACAAGAAGCCTAAAGAACACCAAATAGACTAGACCAGAAAAGAAATACCTCCTGTCACATAATAATCAAAACACCAAATGCACAAAACAAAGAATGAATACTAAATGCAGTAAGGGAAAAAGGAAAAGTAACATATAAAGGCAGACCTATCAGAATTACAGCAGACTTCTCACCAGATACTATAAAATCAAGAAGATCCTGGACAGATGTCATACAGACCCTAAGGGAACACATAGCCTCCCTTTGTGTTCTTGGGCTGGGAGTTTCAGAATGGCTACACCAGCTTGTATCTTAGGACTATTTGCTTGAAAAATTGTTTTGCAGCCTTTTACTCTAAGATAGTGTCAGTCTTTGTCACTGAGGTGGGTTTCCTGTATGCAGCAAAATGCTGGGTCCTGTATAGTAGCCCAGGCTACTATACCCAGCAAAACTCTCAATTACCATAGATGGAGAAACCAAGATATTCCACGACAAAACCAAGTTTACACAATATCTTTCCACAAACCCAGCATTACAAATAATAGCAGGAAAGCGCCAATACAAGGAGGGAAATTATACCCTAGAAAGAGCAAGAAAGTAATCCTTTTCCAACAAATACAAAAGAAGATAGCCACACAAAGATAATTCCACCTCTAATAGCAAAAATAACAAAAAGCAACAATCATTGTTCCTTAATATCTCTTAACATCAATGGATTCAATTCCCCAATTAAAAGACTGGATACATAAACAGGACCCAGCATTTTGCTGCATACAGGAAACCCACCTCAGTGACAAAGACTGACACTATCTTAGAGTAAAAGGCTGCAAAACAATTTTTCAAGCAAATGGTCCTAAGAAACAAGCTGGAGTAGCCATTCTGAAACCTCCAGCCTGAGAACACAAAGGGAGGGACTCATGGCTCCACCTGTATAGGTAGTTGAGGGGGGCCTTGTCAGACGTCAGTGGAAGTGGAGGTCCTTGGTACCCAATAGTTTGAATTCCCTAGTGTTGGGAAATTTGAGTGCAGGGAGGCGGGAATGGGAGGATGGTGGGAGTACACCTTCATAGAAACTCCCAGAATTATATGGATTAGATATGATAGAGACAGGCCACCAGAAGACAAGGTTCCAGAATTCAAACAAAAAATATCTTGATACTAAAATTTATTTTGAGAATTGTATATTGCAGAATACACAGCCTTGGTTTATCTACTCATCAAGCAAGCTGAGAAGACCTGCTCGAACCTCCGATGTCCTGGAATTTCAGCTGAATGCAGTGAAGACACAGACATCAGAGGCTTATCAATTTTCTCTTCCCCCCGCCCCTCATCTAATATCTCAATGCCCATAATCAGCTTGAAGAAGTTAATGAAGAGTCGGCGCCTCTATTTCCTGGGCTTGGCGACTGAGGTGTTTAATATTGGGCTGTCTTTCTAGGGAAAAATAGTGGTTTTGTTGGAACAGGGAGGAATAGCTAGGATTTATTGCATAGCCATAACCTATTGGTAGAAATCTGTATAATTGCTATTAAGCTGAAGTTATAATTTCTTAAATGGTACAAAATTTACTTTGATTTCAAATTTAAGGTTTTCATTGGTACGAGTTTTTTATTGATATAGAAGTGAGATTAATACTGTTATTCTAATAGACATTGTCCCTATATAACACATTTAGGAATACAAGGCTTATACCCAGTCCTTCTTTAACTTTTTTAACTGATTTGAATTGGTTAGCCTGTGAGTTAAGGGCCTATAGCAAATTCATGGCTCTGAGTTTATTTTAGGGTGTTTTCTATATTTTATTTAGAACTAGCTGGGAGGAATTAACAGACAGCAGTCCCGATTACCTTACATGGATAGTTGGTTTTCAAAATGTCAGAAGTTCACAGAATTGACGTTACAAACATTTCTGTATTAATGTTCATTTTGATTAGAGACCTGTCTGCTCCTGACAGCTTCCTGTCTTGTATTCTAAGAAGAAATTGAGCATCTTTGGGTTACTCCAGTTGTGGTGAGACAGCCACTAGACAAGAATTGCCTCTTTTCATCTACAGATAAATTCTGTCCAGAAAGGGACACACTTGCAGAATAGTCGACTGATTATATTTGCCAAGACAGAGTATTCAGCCCTTAATAATTCTGCATCACTAGGTCTATCAGATGATCCTGGCCAGAAGGCTGAAGATCGGGTGCTTCAATGTTTTGTAGTATAGGGACTGTCCAGGTGTTCAGCGATCTCTATAAATTGGCTAAGTTTCAGAAGCTATGCTTTGTGCTTCCCATAATGTCAGTTAATTCAGTCATTCTGGGTTTCTGATGGGGCTGAAGACTCATAGCCAATCCTGGCTATTTACTTTGAGAGAAAAGACTTGAGAGGATTGTTTTCAGCTGACATTCATTCTAAAGCCAAGAAAAAAACTAGGTTCAGAACTAAGCCTTTTAGTTAGGCGAGATGGCAAAGGTTCTGTTTAGTCAACAAAATGATGGACTTGGTATTAGGTCTATCTTGTACCTTACTGATACAAATTGGTATAGTTATGCTCTAACTGTATTTTGAGAGAAAAGTTTTTTATTTTAACAGAAAGTGTGATATGTAGGAGGAGCTAAGGTGGGAGGAGTAAGGAGAGGAGGAGGAGAATGAGAGAAGGAGCTAGGAGGTGTGTGTGTGTGTGTGTGTGTGTGTGAGAGAGAGAGAGAGAGAGAGAGAGAGAGAGAGAGAGAGAGAGAGAGAGAAACATGGAGGTGGATGTTCTTCTGTCTTTACCAGTCAAAGGTAGTTGATATATCTTGGTTGGGTATTGGGTTACACTTCTGATTGTATGGGCATCTTGTTATTGAACATTACCAAACTTATAAAGCCTGTGATTAACATTTAAAAAAATTGGGATTTGCTAGAGAATGTTGTTACACAACTTTATGAATATATTGAATGTCATTGAATTGCACAACTTAAAATGAAAATTTTTATGTTGTATATGTTTTACTTCAATGAAATTAAGTATCATAGATATGTAACTAAGATGTATGTAAAACAAAGATAATAAAACTCAAAAAAAGAAAAAAATTACATTGTTTTTTATTTATTTACTCTGTGTGTGTGTGTGTGTCTGTGTGTGAACTCTGAGATACATATGTAAGCCAGAGAACAACTGGGAGAAATTGATTGTTTTCTTCTGCCATGTGGTTTCTGGGGATCAAATTCAGGTTTTCAACTTTGTTAGAAAGTATCTTTACCTACTGAGCCATCCTATCAGCCATATGGTACAAGGTGTAACATAATTTGGAAAGTGTAGCGAAAAGTTAGTTTGATATAATAAGGTAACAGTTATGTCTAAAGGACTTCCAGTGGAAGTCTTGCAAGTGACCTCTGATGAAGTGATGAAGCTGAAAAATCACACTGCATCATGGGACTTGTCTACAAGAAGTAGATAATCCATGTGTAAGATTTATCATTCTTAGTCACAGTATTTGAAATATGATCCGAGAGACACACAGAGAAAGTCAGTTTGAAAAGTATGTTTACTGGATATTCCTTGGGAGATCTGTGCTGTTACAAGTACAGAATCATGTGTAAAGAGAAAAATGGGAAATCCAAGAGCACCCTTTGCGCAGGGTGTCTTGCAGCCCAGACTACAAGTCTGCTTAGAAACAAATATTTAACAATTATTAGAAAAATATTTAACAATTATTAGAAAAATATTGTTACAAAAACTTATATCTGAAATAACTAGGTCTGGTATGTCATTGAAATGTTATTTATACTAAAATAGATGTATGGACCAAAGGGTACACTATGGGACTCACTGGGACACAATGCAGCTTCCACAACAAGATGTTTTGTTTTGTTCATTCATCCTCTCTCTCTCTCTCTCTCT
>NW_021604660.1:1407113-1421546 GCF_004785775.1 Grammomys surdaster
TCTTCCTTTCTTTCTCCCTTTCTTCATTCCTTTTTTCTTCTTTCTTTTATTCTTTTTCCTTCTCTTCTTCCTTCCTTCCTTTCTTTCTTTCTTTCTTTCTTTCTTTCTTTCTTTCTTTCTTTTTATATTTCTTTGATAATTTTGGTCATATAATCACACCATCAAAATGTTTACTTTTTAGAAGGCAATAGAATATGTGCTCTGCAAAATTAGCCAATTGGAAGGTGAAGACAAATTGAATTGTAGAAAACAGAATTTGTTCATAGGGTACAATGGGATGCATTATGAATACGTTGCAGAAAAAATTCAACTAAGCCAGGTAACATCTGTCACCTCATGGGTTTTTCCTTCCATTTTATGATTTAAACATATGAAAATTTTATATTAATGTATTTTAGTATAAGTAACATTTCATTGTAGTGAGTCATTGATAAGGCCTCTCGTTTCTGCTATACTATCAATCCTGGATCCTCACAGGGACTCCTCTCAGATATCCTGTGGTTGCCCTTTCTCATAGAAATCCTAAAGCTTTGGACATGAAGTAGGACTGATCCCATCATGCGTTCTAGCAGTTCATTGATGGAGTAGATGTTGGGGTGAGGCCAACTCAAAGCCCTGGATCTGGCCATGGATAGTAGCTGACTTGGTGAGTTGGCCAGCCCTCCCACACTCATACCTGTGGGCGAGCTCTCCAGCACTTCCCAGGCTTACTCAGTGCACCTCAGGCAGGGGGCCAGCAGGCAAGGGGCCAGGAGAGTTCTACAGTGCTCATGCCCTAGGGGCCAGCTCACCTGTACTCTTGCCACCAGGGCCAGCTCTACTGTGCTACCTAGGCAAGGTTCAGGGCCTGCTCTCCTGAGTGCGGCAGCCAGTGAGGTGTGGGGCAAGCTCTACACAGCTCTCGGGCATCAACATGGTCCTAGGCTGCAGCTCAACCTAGGCATGATAGTAACAAGGGCCACATACATTGACACAATCTCCTGTTGCTCTATGGCCTTGGAAGCAGACATGGCCCTCAGCAGCAGCAGAGGCCGGAAATTCACTGGCCTCAGGTGGCAGGGCAGAGTACTGGTATTAGGTAGACTATTCCTCTCCACCCTCATGTCTCCAGTTCTGCCTCTCTTTATAATGTTTAAACCATTCCATTTTTCTTTCTCTTCTGTCTCTTGACTACATACTTGTACCTTGTAGTGGCTCTTGTGTCTGATGGGCCATATGACTGGTGGGCTTCTGGGTGTCTTTGGTTTGTCCCCCTCTGCATGGCATGGTGGCAGGAGGGCCTCTGATGTCTTTCATAAGAGATTTTTTTTATGATCAAAAAATAATAATTCATGGCATAATTGAAATAAAAACCCATCAAACTGAAAAATCATAAATATTCATAAACAAAAAGCCCAAAATAATGAGTGAAAATGTGTCTGTTCTCGGTTATTTTTCTGTTGCTGTTGTAGAACATCATGACCAAGGCAACTTATAGAAGAGTTTATTTGGGTTTTACAATTCCAGAAGAGTGAGAAACCATCACCACCACATGGAGGAGCATTACAGAAAGTGCCAGGCCATGGATGCAGGAGCAATTGAGTGCTCACACCTCCAACCCCAAATGGGAAACAGCGAGTGATACATTTTTTCCAGCAAGGACATATTTCCTAAGCCCCCCCAAACAGGCACCAAATTCAATATGGTTCAAATTCAGTATTCAAATGCCAGAAAGTCTGGGGGACAATTGTCATTCAAATTATTATAGTACTGAAGATATATTTTAAGAAAATTAGGGGACTAGGTGTATTTGTACACTCTTTTTCTTGAGACTCCTTAAATAATTCAGTAATATACCTACTTTCTGGAGTATTTCTTAGAACTGTGTCCTAAAAGTAATACAGAATGATCTAAGATATATGGGATAGTGAGTGTAGTTTATATAGAAATGCCAAAACATCATATATAAATGCTTGTTCACCCTCAGATTCTAATGTTCATGGGGTCTTAGAACCAGTCCCATACAGACACAGAGGGATAATGGTACCAGTCTAGCTTTCAGATTAGGAAAATTATGCTCATTTGTTATTTACAGAAGGAGGTATGTCACTGAAATATAAATGAGAATATATTAAACTCTAAAGCATTTTTTTCTGACATAATTGAGAAAAATCTATTTGATATCTCTAAATTATTAATTTTTATAAATATTTACATTGGAGCATATGTTAGTCCATTCTGGACTTCATGGATATAACAAAAGTTTTCTTATCTCTGAAAACTGACATATTTTGTTTGTTTCAAAACAATATAATTTATTCAAAAGTTAAGATTATTAATGACATAATTTAATTTAGGAATCATGGTTCTTTTCTAAATTTATAAACCAAGCCTGATCACTTCAGTTAGTTCATAAATAACTTGAATTCAAAATCCCTCATTTTCTTCAGCAAACATTTAACTAAATGAAAAGTAAATGAGTAATGAGGGGTCACATGTATAGTAACTAGAGTAAATTAGAAATAAAATGTTACAAACATCTTTTATTATTCTAAAAATAAGTAAACATCTTTTCAATTAGCATTGTATAACTGAACAATCTCAATTCTGTTTAGCACAAAAAATCTTTTCAGAAAAGAAGTATGGGTTTCACCAGCCTGGGAGCATTTAGGGAGGGATCCAGGGCTTCAGGTGAATATGGAAGAGTGGAGGGCCCTGTTGGGCATAGGTGGAAGAAGAGATCCTTGACCTCATGAAGGCTGGATGCCCCAGGGGGTGGGAATTTGAGTGTGGGGAGGTGGGAGTTGGGAGGTAGGTAGGGGTTACATCCGCAGAGAAGAAGGAGGAGGGGTGAGGGGATAGGGGGTTCCTGGGTGGGTGGGGGATGGGGTAAGGGGACAACATATGAAATGTAAATAAAACATCCAATAAAAAAAAGAAAAAAAAGAAGTATGGGTTTCTTATTTTGCATTTTCAAAACTCAGACTTCAAAAGAGTACAGTTTCTGAGGAAAGACAAAGCATTATTGTGTAATTTTAGGAACTAGCCAGAAAACATAATGAACTTTGTGTAGGTGTTTTGGGTTCAAACTTCAATGTGTGAACTAGGTATGGTCGTATAAGCCTGTAATTCCAGCACTTAGAATATGGAGGAAGGAGAATCACCATGAATTCAAGGCTACTCTGGTAGGAGTTCTTAAAGAAAACAAACCAAAAATAAAACAAAGCTAAAACGAAAAATAAAAGAAGATGAAAAGCTGAGTGTAACTTACTGATGTAAGTGTGTCAGAATGGAAATAATTTTTTTCCTAGTAAAAAATGTATTTGTATTTTCACAAAACATGATTTTAGCATATAATAAATATTCTCTCTCTTCCTCCTCTTTCTTTCTTCTTTCCTTCCTTCTCTCTCTCTCTCTCTCTCTCTCTCTCTCTCTCTCTCTCTCTCTTTCTTTCTTTCTTTCTTCATTTTCTTAATCTATTGTAGACCATGTAGAGTAAGCCAGAGCTAACTCCTTGCTTCCACCTTTTTAACTAGGAGTCCTATGAGGAAAACACACAACCAAGTCTCGATCTGATAAAGGGTAGACAATACTAACAAGTATTTAAATAAATAAATAAATAAATAAATAAATAAATGCAATCAAATGAATTTACTAACACATAGGAATTGAAAAACAACCTAAGGAACCGTATCTCTGCTTTGTAACACAAATGGTAAAACCACACTGCTGATTTCTGCTTCCATAACCTGCTTGTTAGTCCTATTTTCTGAAACACATCACATCTACTCTTCTTCCCTGAGAGGCAACCACCACCGATGGTCTCAGATGGAACTGGAGACCTAATGGTGGTGACACGTGTGGGAGAGTGCTGAGGTCCAGTGTGGAACAGGTCATTGCCCAGTGTGGTCGACAAGGTAGTATGCTACAACCTGGAGCTTACATAGATTCAGACTTAACCCTTTAAGCCACTGTTCAGCTGTGGGATTACCCTGGCTTTGGCCAATGACAAAGGCAAGACGAGGAATGGTTCACTTTCTGGAATATACCTTCTTGAAGGACCACTGTGGTTCATGGTGCCACTGAGGATTCAACTGTAGCTGGGGCCAGTGTTGATGCTCATGGCCTGTGTTACCACCAAGGGCATATGGCTGAATGTAGTCTGTGCTGCAGGCTGAAGGCATGTTGATGTCTATGGGTTGTGCAGCCACTGGGGGCCATATTGATATCCATGGTCAGAGTTGCCTTTGAGGGTCTTGTCTGGGTCCATGATCTTACTGCAACTGGGGGCTGTGTTGGTGATCTATGTTGTCAACAGAAACCATGAAGGAGGCCATCATCTTATCTCCAGCTGACTTTAAAGAGCAAGGAAGCTACTTTGGCAGTGGTATCAATGACTACAGATACACACTGAGTAAAAAGGACATGGAAGACTACTATGATAATGCATACTCCCCCCCCCAGCCCCAATTCCCCAATACAAGTAACAAAGAAGGAACCCATTAAAAAAAACTCTTAAAGACTGTGATAGGGTATCAGGAGCCCTTTAGGGATGACGAAGGAAAAGAAGTGACTTTCTGTGGATGGCTCACAGTGTTTGCATGGCTGTGATGGGTAAACTCTGAATTGTAGGGCATTCAGAGATCTCATCTCAAGATTGAATCTTGTTATTGTTGTGTCTTTCCTGTCATAGTCTAATGGTTCATGGTCATTAGCCTACTCTATTGGACAGATTTTCTGCAGATCAATGAAGAGGTACTACAAGGCAATGTTATATAGACAAACTGATTATTTTCATAATTCCTGATAATGATTGTATAGAGTTCATGATTTGATTCAAAGAATCTTAGGAAGAAAGTTTTAAGAGATGGTTTTTTGTTGAGGGCTGTTAGCCACAGTCGACCGGGTTCACCTGAAAGAGAGGCTGGGAAGGGACAGGAGGGTGGGAAGAGATGAAGCCAGGACAAAGGTTTCTGATCGAGGCTCAATGTTTTAATGTTCAGCTTCTAATTTAAAGGGGACAACCCACCCCCACCCCCAGAGTTCCTTCTTGCTGTAGCCGGCTGGGAGTGAGGCGGGAGATGTCTCAAAGCAATCTCAGCAGGAAGTCTATTCTTCTCAGCTTGTGTACCAGGCTACAGGCAGCCAGAGAGGCACCAAGGGCAAAGCAAGCACTGCCTCTGCCAAGGGCAGGAAATGCCTCCAGGCCATACCTCTAGAGTCCTATTGTTTGGTCTATTGTGGTAAACAAGGTCTCATCTCTTAGGCCTGCTCAAGGCTGGGGGAAGGGCACAGTTCCCCCTTTTTAGTTTTATAAGATATGAGCAGTGCCAGCAGCTGGATGGGGTATAATATTTCATCCCATCTAGGGTACAGAGTGGCCAGGCGACAGTGCCTGTCTTAGGTTGGTATCTATATTACTCCTATATTACCCGTCTTTGAGGAACATACATAGCATATTGATGTAAGCCTCTGTCTTAGGTTTATAGGCGCTCAAGACACTCTTACCCGTCATTGACTAACCGGCCATCAATGGCACACTCTTTCCCATAAGACCAAAACCACATTCCGACCAAAGGACCTGTGGGCATGCACTAGCTGCAATTCTTCATAGCGATGGATAACTGCCACGATGAAAGCTGAGCTTGCTGAGAGAGATCCTGTGTGAAGGCAACCTATCTGCTTGAGACACAAGGTTTAAAAGGTTAAAAGCAACATGGTTTATCTAAGCAATGTAGAAAATAAGGTTGGAAGCGGAAATGTTCCAGTGTCTAATCCAACTGCTGGTTTACAGGGATTTAGACACAAAGTCTGGCCACCATGTATATAATAGGTGGCTTTAAGAATAGATGGAGACTACATGCCAGGTTAAATCAGCTGGCAGATAAGGATTTTGAGCCATCATCATCAGAATCACAATTATTAGGCTTGAGATCTGTGTCCACTTGACGGACCAATCTTTCAGGGAGCCATTGGGCTCTGTTCTCTTTTTCTGAAAAAATATATATTGAGCCACGGCCCCAAATTAAAACATGGTTGGGACCACACCAAGTATTAGTTAAGGGGTCTCTCCACTTGACCCTGGCAAATGAGTTGGAAGTAACCGGATGCCAGTGGTGATCCACTGCAGACTGACCCTTAGCATCAGTTTGCAGAAAATTTAAAATAAGACAAAAGGAAGGTGCATTTTTGGTGACCCTGGGGGGTATAATTCCCCCTTTTTAGTTTTTAAAAGTCAATTTTTTAGAGTTCCTTGTAAAACGAGGGAAGAAGCATCAATAGTTGTTCTTCCCACATTCAAGAGAGCTATCAAGATATTATTTTAAAGTTCCATAATTTTCTCTTTCACAATTCCTTGTCCTTGAAGATAAGGAATCTCAGTAATAAGGCTAATATTAAATTGTCAACAAAACATCTCAAATGTTTAACTGTAATAGCCAGTTCCATTGTCTATAATCTGATATGGAACACCAAGCATAGAAAAATAATGTAGGCAATAACTAATTATAATTTTTAGTTTCTTTTCTTGTTAAAGCAGTTGCAACTAAAAAGCCTAAAAGGGTATCAAGTCACATGTACATATTTTAATTTTCTAAAATAAAAAATGAGTAACATCTATTTGCCATAATTGATCACGTATAAGTCTTCAAGGCCTAACACCATTATGAAAATTGAGGACACTGAGAACAAGTTTTTGTTATTTAGCTTGTACACTTTCTAGAAATATCAAATTATTGTCTCAAGCTATTATTATTTTGATGATATAAGGAATAAGATTGTATGGCCAATTGTTTCTATAAGATCTATAATCTGACTGGTATACAAATCTGTTCTGGCATTGCCCTGGGTTCCAGGCAATCCAATATGAGCTCTTGAATGTCTTATAAAGTTAAGAAACAGTACATGTTTCTTAAATTAAGCTATATTTGTATAAATAACTGTAAAATTTGAGAATTAGCAATATCCAAGAAAAGAACAATTTTAAGCAATTATAAGCCATGAGCCATATACTGGCTATGAGCATACAAATTTAAAGCTTGACTTTTAGCATTTCAAACAGTGGCTACAGCACATAATTTAATTATTTGTGCTGAAGCAGGGGAAAATTCAAGAAAATGAACATGTGATATAATTACATATACTGTCTTCTCAATAGATGAGGCATCTGTAAATATAGTAGATATTTTTTCTATGGGCTGCATGCAAGTCTAAAGGAAATACAAAAGCATGCATAGAGAAAAACTGTTAACAACTTGTCTTATGGATAATGATTTTCAAATTTGTCTAAAAACTTTGCCATGTAATAGGCCAAATATCATTATTCTCCAATAATCAACTTAAATTCTATTTGGAATAAAGAATAAACATTTCATCCAAAATACTTTCAGGATTCTATCTTACAATCTTGTGTTAACACTGTAATTGTTTCATAATGAGATGTTCAAACTTTACTTGCACATGAAGAAGGATGAAACCACATTAATGGTTTCTTTTGCCAAAGGGCTGTTGTGAGCACATGAGTAGCAATAACGCAAACAGCCAACAATTTATCATAGTCTATATAATTTATCTTTTGATAACTAACAGCTTGCTCTATACTTTTACAAAGCTATCTATCCCTCATCAGTTAACTGTCGAGGGGGATTAGTATTTGTATCCCCCTTGAGTATATCAAACAGAGGTTCAAGTCTTCCTATGGTAAGCTTAAGATGAGGTTTTAGCCAATTAATATCTCTTAACAACTTTTGAGAATCATTAAAAGTAAACCATTTTTTGTATGTACTCCTGCAAGTCAGAAGATGGCACTAGATCCCACTACAAATGGTTGTGAGCCACCATGTGGTTGCTGGGAATTGAACTCTAATATTTTTAGTTGTGAGTCTAGCCTTTAATGGCGGAACCATCTGTCTAGCCCCAATTATCCATTCTTATTGGAATTTTCTGTGCCACAATCTGTTTAAGATATAACTGAGTTCACAAATACTGAAAAGATATTGTCTTTGAATCTTTTCTGGAACGACAAGCAATCTAAACTTTTAAAGCTCATTGTATTAGAGCAAAGGCGTACAGAAAAACTCTTTTAGAGAGATCAGCTAACAAAATATATAATGAATAATATACACTGAGAGATTTAAATGCTTAACTTTTGTATTAAAGCAACAACAAATTCTTATATAAGACTATTAATTATTCTTTGAGGCAACCTTTTAAATGATATTGCTTCATGGGCTCTCAATAATCGCAAGTAAATTCATTGAATTTAGACCTCATCACTTTTACCAGGATGTAAAGGAACAATAAAAACAATCTTTTAAATCTATAATAATTCTATATGTATTTACTAGAATGGCAACCGAAGTAGGCAAGACAGGCTGTAATGCCCCATTAGTTTCATAAATCTTAAATTTGAACTTTGTGAGTATCAGATAAAAGCCAAGCTGAAGGCAATCTTGCCCTCTAATAATTGTTAAATAGCCCCAGTATCTATTAATTCTTCAAAACCATTTTCCTTCAATTATTAACTTAAGATTAAGTCTCTTGTTACTGATAGGACCTAATACACATCAGAGGAATCAAAGCCATCTTATCTTCTATCACTCTCAACAAATTTGGAAGGAAGGAAGGACCCAAAACAAGTTGAGGAATTCTTTTGTCAGCAGGTAGTTACAATGCCGTGGAGGGAAGCAAGCATAATTTTAATTCCTCTAACATAATAACAACTCCTGGCCCATAAGCTGTTGTGAATTTTGGGCCTGAGGCTAATGCCTCCACCACAAGGAACAAGCAAGCAATCAACAAATTCTGGAAAACACCTTTCTAGGGGCTGGTCATGAAGACCAAACCAAGACAAAAGGAATGTCTCACTCAAGCTTCTGTAGAGCTCGGTCTGCATTGTCTTAATTTAAATGTAAATGTTCTTAATCTCTTCGGAGGCCTGGTGTAAAGATTATCCTTCTAGCAGGCCAGCACTGTATCAAAACTTGTTTTAAATAGTTTTATTTAACTCTACCTGCTGTCTCTTTTTCTATAAACATGGGTGAATCAAAAAATCCCAAAGTCAAGATTAGAACTGCCAACTGTAGCCAATGGAATACTGGCAGTTTAACTAAATTTTTAAAATTTTTTGTAATATTAGAGTATAACCATAATTTTGAGAAGCAAAACCAAAAGCAAAAGCAATGTAAACAATCTATTTTCTCTAAAATCAACACCAAGTAGATTACCTTTATGTTACAAAGTTTTGCTGCCAATTCTTATATATGAATGTATGACGCAGCTTTTAATATCTCATTGAAAAGATACTGTTTTTAAATCTTATTTTTTATACATCTGGTTTCTGAATGACTCTAATCCTGAATTAGTTTTACACCAACTTTCTGTTACCAAAGTTGTAAATGTCTAATCACACCCAATAATTTAAGCCAATAGTCTATAACCAAGACATGTAGAACATATTTATACTGAAGACCTCCGCAGAGGGGAGACCCTCTCTCAAGTCTCAGAAAGTCGCGACCACCCAGTAATCTACTCGAGACACCATATACCGGAGCAATTGCGAGGTTATTTATTAGGGCGTGACAACTAGCTGCCGGTCAATTCGTATGCCCATGCAGGAGCTGAATTGACCCCGACTGCCAGTTTGAGGGGTGTTTTTAAAGGGAAAAACCACAAACCAAGGAAATGAGGAGGGGGTGAGGGGGTTGCTAGGGTGGTATAACATAAAAATAGTGGAACATTCCAAAGGAACCCAACCTACATGAGTCAGGATCAGATGAAAACTCTCTGTACGCTTATCTTTCTCAAGAATGTAGTCCTGCCCTGTCACTTCCGCCTTGCCCTGTCACTTCGGCCTTGCCCTGTCACTATGGTTCTCAGCTTGGTTCCACCTGACTAAATTGCATTCTTTCCTTTCTCTTTGCGGGTCGGCCAGTTCCAGTAGTGGTGACTGGTCTTTCCACATTCCTAAAGAAAGTCTAAAGAATATTTTATATCTAAAAAGGATTCTATATACCCAGTATCCATAACTTTTCCCTCTACAATACCTTTAAAACCAATCAGAAACAACAATGAAGTGGCTATGCATCTTATATATTCAAACCAAACAAAATTTCTTGTTCTTTCTAGCTGCAATTTCAAGATAAAGACATCTTGTCACAGAGATTTTTCTGAGACAAACTCTCAGCTTCCTTATAGAATCCAAAATGCTGCTGGTCCCTTTAAGATCAGCTTATGTAAACAATCAATTTCTGAAAAGGCTTTTCCAGCTCAGCTCAAATCTTAGCTACAGGCAACCTATCTGTGCACATTAAGACTGTCTTTAAAACAAAGTTAAACTAGACCAAGGGTTGGATCAAGCAGTTTTAACCGTTTTTGTGTTTTGAACAGGAAACATAGAACAAACATTTAGACAATGAAACAAAAGGCAAACAATTGACACACGTGGACATTCGTGCGCCAAGGACAGACAACAAACAAGGACATCTAGGAGCTAAAGAGAAATTCCGGATGTCTCCCGAATTCTCTTCTGTTCCTAGGAGAGCTCTGAAATAGCCTTTTCATTCTTTTTTTGCTGACACAGCTCAGAGAGAGGACAACTGTTTTTCTAAAACCCTTTCTCTCTCTCTCATATTCAAGATGTAACTTTTTATCTCGTTCTTTGGAAATGTAGCAGGCAGCTATTGTAACACCTCAGTGCCCTGCTTTCTTAGTTTTCCAATTCCTTCTAACCCTGCTCTTCCCGCCTGAAACAGCTCTTAGACTGTGGGCAATGTCTGTTTAGAATTCTCCTGACCTATAATTCGCTGTCACCTCCTAGGCAAAATCAGCACCGGGTCAATACCTCATTCACCTAGACTGCATTCCCCGAAACACACTTCCTGCAAACACAGCCTTCAAAGACTTACCATAACTAGCGCTGGTATAAAAAATTGTTTGCTGCTTACCAAGTGTGTGGGATACTCTCCTTTCTTGTTCCATTTTCTGTAGAGCTCTACCCAAGACAGCGTTCTTCAGCTGGTCTCTCATGTTCAGGCCCACATTGGGCACTGTTCTGTTGAGGGCCATTGGCCACAGTTGACCGGGTTCACCTGAAAGAGAGGCTGGGAAGGGACAGGAGGGTGGGAAGAGATGAAGCCAGGACAAAGGTTTCTGATTGAGGCTCAATGTTTTAATGTTCAGCTTCTAATTTAAAGGGGACAACCCACCCCCAGAGTTCAAAGCAATCTCAGCAGGAAGTCTATTCTTCTCAGCTTGTGTACCAGGCTACAGGCAGCCAGAGAGGCACCAAGGGCAAAGCAAGCACTGCCTCTGCCAAGGGCAGGAAATGCCTCCAGGCCATACCTCTAGAGTCCTATTGTTTGGTCTATTGTGGTAAACAAGGTCTCATCTCTTAGGCCTGCTCAAGACTGGGAGAAGGACACAGTTTTTGTTATTTTGCCAGAAAGATATAATAAAGTTAGAATCAAGAATAGAATGTGTCTGTACCTCATAAAATAGTAAGTAAAGGCTGCATAATAAGGAATGCAACGAGCTTTTACACTTACACTAAAAAGAGAAACAGGCGTGGGATAAATTTGTGATCAAGGAAAACCATTCATTCTAGGTCAGATGCAAGGATGAAGCCACAGGTGTGCACTATGATAAAGTGAAGCCATGTGAAAATGTTGCTTTCACCTTACAATGAGCTTACAAAATGAAACACTGCTTTGAACTTAATATCAACATCCTTCTGTAATTCCCCTTGAAGTAATTTTCTAAGAACTTTTGCCTATAAAATGTCAGAGAAAAGAAATAAGGTGGTGGCTTGGAACAGCTCTGCTCCATCCATCCATCCATCCATCCATCCATCCATCCATCCATCCATCCATCCAAATGTATATGTGTAGTATTTGGCCTCAGACCCATCCACTAAATGTACATATGTATATGTCTGTTTGTTTATACATATGTGTGTAGGTATATGTATATTATATAACTATGCATAAATACTTATGGAGTTGACTGAGACAGACAGGTGGTCAGGCCCAGCCAGAATGTATGTGTGTATGAATGTATATGTGTCTTTGTGCATTGTCTCTGTAAATGAATTTCTTCTTTCATTTTCTTTTATCTCTGGTTCACTAACAGTTAACAAGTGTAAGCTTCTCATCTAGTCAGGAGAGAGGTCTTTGAGCCAGAGAGAAGGGAGCCCTACCAACTTAGCATTGTTTTCTTCTTAATTTCCCTGCTGCTAACAGAAAAAGTTTATTACCAGAAGCCAGTGGTTTTGGCCTCAGAATGGCAAAGAGTTTTAGAAAAAAGAAGAATCGGCAAAGATAAATAAATTTTGGCTTTGTCACTGACGCCATATACCCTTGCTGCCTTTCCTTGGGACCCTTTTATGCCTGACAGCCCATTGGCAATAGAGATGCTGAGGTGTAGCTCTTCACAGTTGATAGCTTCTGGTAGAAGTGCACTTAGAGAAAGAAGGAACTCAGTTTTAATTAGGAGGCTACCCACTGAGGGTTTGACCATGCTGTAGTGAGTGTGGATAAAACAAATTGGACTTACTTTTCTATTTTATTTAATTTCTTTAAAATTTTTGGATGGAGGTCACAAAGGCAGGAGTAGGGGCTGGACATTGAATGACTGGGAAATGTGATGGGGTATATGAGATAAAACTTCCAAAGAATTCATAAGAATATTATTTTGCAAAAGAAGAGGAGGAGGAGGAGGAAGAGAAGAAGGAGGAGGAAGAGGAGCAGGAGGGGGAGGAGAATTGCTAGAACAAAAGTTTAAAAGGAGAATGAATATCATAAGAGTCTAGATAGTAGTATGGTTTAATAGAAGTGCTGAATTTCCTCTTGAGTTTTACTCAAAGAATGTTGAGAATTCCTTCTCATATAAAAATGGATTCCTATCCTATAAGGTTAGGAACTTGACATGTAATATTTTACATGGTTATGTGTGGTCATTTTATAATTCAGAAAATTTTGAAATAAAATATTTGGTTTAGAAGTTAATGTTCTGTCATTCCTCAGTTTATGTGTGAAATTGATTCCAGGACCCCTTGCAGATACCAAAATATGTAGATTCTCAAGCTCTTTACATTAAAAGGGATAGTGTTTGTATACAACTCTCACACATCCTTTGGAGACCTTTAAATCATTTGTGCATTGTATATTAGACAATATAACTCAATATGAAATTTACATAAATGCTTATTTTGTTGTACGTTTAAAGGAATGATCATAAGAGAAGGCATCTACTTATTCTGACACATTTTTTTTTCTGGATATTCATTGATTATTTCATTGTTGTGGATGAGATAGGAATCCATAGGCATGGAGCCCTGACTATAGTAATTCTAGAATTCAAAAGACAGAGTCAGGGGGATATGTAAGACTCCTTTAACCATGGATATTTAGTGATATCAAGTCTCAAAATTATAACAACTCTTGTTAGCAACAACAAAAAACCATTGTAAATGTTATGAGTTAAAATGGGGGAAAGATTAGTGTCTTTTCACTATGAAGAAATACATGAAAAGTTGAAAGTTGAGGAAACAGAGGTTAATTTAATGAAGCTTGAGAAAGAAGTGGATTAAAAACAATTATCATTAACTGTTAAATAATTGTAATAAACATTGCCACTGGCCTTTTAATTTACAGAAATGATCTTAACTCAGTATCAGAAAATTTCAATAGCTTTTGTAACTAAAGTTTTTTATTTTCCCAGAGTATTTCTGTAGCACTATTCCTAGGGGAAATTATTGCTAATATATAAAACATTTTTATTGAAATCCCATTACCCACAGTATATGTCTAAAGGCAAAATAAATGTAAGTAGCCATGCAGTAAATTTTTACTTCACTGTGAATTTTTATATGATTGCTAATCCTTAACATTTCTTTCCCTTGAGATTTTTTTTTTTTAAAAATCATGAATGAGTAAACAGGAAAAGTGAAATATAAAATCTACCCTTGAGTGATTAGGACTTTCAGATTAGTGCTATAAATACATAGTACACAGAAAAAGGTTGATATTACCCAACAATGAATAATAGACAAAAAAAAAAATCATTGCTGTGGAAACTGATAACCCAGCAGCACAGGAATCAGAGAGCAGATAGGTAGGGGAACCCCCGGCTGTAGAGCCTGAAGTCTCTAGGACTGACTTCCTTTAGGTTCCCCAATCTTCCCAAGTAGCGGTATGCCTGGGAATCAGGAGTTCCAACACATCTTTCTAAGTGGGACTTTCCACTGTTATGTCACTAGTTTATTTTCAAAGGAAAGTTGAAGTGTTTGCAGTTTCTTTAATAGCTCAGTAAATAACTGGATATGAGAGAACTTTGTAAAATGATTCTCTCTCTCTCTCTCTCTTTCTCTCTCCCTCTCTCCTTCTCTCATCCTCTCTCTCTCTCTCCCCCTCCCTCCCTCCCTCCCTCCCTCCCTCCCTCTCTCTCCCCCTCCCTCCC
>NW_021604660.1:1421946-1563346 GCF_004785775.1 Grammomys surdaster
GTGTGTGTGTGTGTGTGTGTGTGTGTATTTCAATACAGGGCTGTCTATATAGTGATGACTGTCCTGGAACAGACTCTGTAGACCAGACTGCCCTTCAACACAGAGATCTGCCTGTTTCTGTCTCCTGCATGCTGGGATTAAAGGCAGGCACCACCACTATTCTGTAAAGGCTTCTTCTCTTTGCTAATTTAGTTTGATGTGTGTGTCTAGGTATGTGTGTTTTCTTTCTTCTTTCTTTTTCTTTTTAGAAGTATTCTAAATGGTTATGTTAGTTAGGGTGTCTATTGCTGCAAAGAAACACCATGACCAAAGTACAAGTCAGGGAGAAAAGGGTATATTTTGTTTATACTCCCACAGAACTATTTATCATCAAAGGAAGTCAGAACAGGAACCTGCACAGGGCAGAACCCGGAGAAACAGATGATGGAGAGGTCATGGAGGGGTGTTGTTCACTAGTTTGCTCCTCATGGCTTGCTCTGCCTGCTTTCTTATAGAACCTAGGACCACTAGCCCAGGGATGGCTCCACCCACAATGGGCTGGGCCCTTCCACATCAATTTCTAGTTAAAAAGAAAATGCCTCACAGGCTTGCCTACAGCCCCATTCACATAGAAGCATTTTTTTAATTGAGATTTTTCTCCTCTCAGATGACTTTAGCTTGTGTCAAGTTGACATAAAGATATCCAGCCCAGTGGTGTATTTCAAAGACATGGCCATTAAGTCTTCGTAGGGTATGGGTGTCTGAGTTTGGTGAGCTATGCCTCTGGCCCTATATTTTTTTCCCAATTAAGTACCATTTTTCTTTGGTTTGCTACTTCAGTGAGCTTACACTTAGATGTCTTACTTACCAAAGACTTTTACACAGTATATCTGCCTATGTTTGATAAAGTCTGATTTGGGAGAACTATCTTTGACTAAGGCTGACACAATGCTACCCTAACTGGAAATAAAGCTGGCTGACACAGTCATCTGTCACAGGGCTCTGTCTTCTTGTATGTCATGGCTCAGGTTTTGAGAACCTCTTATCTATAGAAACCATATCTTCTTCCTAAAATATGCTTCCTTGTACAGGCTGAGGCAAGTCTTCAACAGCAGTCTTCCCACAGGGTCAGCCTGTTTCTATATTTCTATATATCAAAGCCCCAACTTAATGTCTTTACATTTAACAACCAGATTCTTGGCTATCTTCTCTTACACTCTCCTTTCCCTTGTGGGTTTCATAGTTATTTATAATTTTATTGCTATATTTGCATAGAGCAGAAATAAATGCATGTGTTAAAGCTGTTATATTTAGCAGACTAGATATTTTTCATGTCATGAATTCCAGACAAATGTTACATAGATAGCTTTTCTGGCTATAACAAATGTGTACCATGTGGGTGACCTTACTTAACAGCAAACTACATTTCTGGAAGCAATAAAAAAGGAATTTAAAAATTATTCAATGTTTACTTTTATTAACAATACTACTAATGTTTTAATATAGCAGAATAATATGGGCACTGTTGGTTCACATGAGTTGTATTTTATATATATGTCTTACAGGAAAGGTAACTCAGCTTTTACCTATAGAAAAATCCTCATAGAAACAGGAGGAGTGAAGATGGGATACAGGGTTTCAGGTGGGGGGGATGGGGAAAGGGGATAACACCTGAAATGTAAATAAATAAAATATCCAATAAAAATTCATTAAAGTCAAAAAAAGAAGAAAAAAAGAAGAAAAGAAAAGAAAAGAAAAGAAAAACTCCAGTCACCAAATTCCATTCCCTAAGGTATTTCTTCAAGAGAAAGGAATTTTTAGTGCCTTACTGTCTTTGATGTGGGATTTTTCAGGTTCATAGTTGTACAGAAAGTATTTAAGAAACTAAAAAGGAAAATTTTATTATTATTACATAAACTATTTTGAAAACTAAAATACAAAGACTGTCTGGAATGTGTATATGAAGATAGTGTCTGCTCAATCATACCCTTGAGAAAGGAACTCTGAGCCTGAGCCTAGAGCTAGATCTGAGTCCAGCAGGCTCCAGCAATACTACTGGCTCTGTGTACATTCTCACTGTTGTGGTAACTTGTCAGTGACAGTGCCCCCCATTTTAAATATTTATTTACTTTTATGTGTGTGAGTGTTTTGCCTACATGTGCCACATTCATGCCTGGTACCTGAGGATGTTGGGAGAGGGCTTGGTTGCAATCCTCCCAATGTAGATGCTCAGAATTGAATCTAGATCTTCTGCAAGAGAAGCAAATGTTCATAGTCAACAAGCCATCATTCATGTCCTGTCATGTACTTCTTTTGACTTGGGCTGTGGGGATTTGAACTCAGGTTCTCATGCTTGTGTAGCAAGTGCTCTTGGCCTTCTTTTTGATCAGGAGTACTATTTTTATCAAGGCAAATATCAGTGAGCTGAAAGGACTTTTGTGTTAGCGTGTTTATTGTTGTTTTTGCTCAGGTCTTAGTTTATAAAACCATATTGATGAGACTGAATGAATGGAGCTTCTCTGGAGACACAATGCCAAGCAATTTTCCCCAGCTCTCACAATGATCTTTGAGTTTTAGGTGCAAGGGTTGTGTTCTATATGTATATGAATGACCGCTTTGTATAGGAATGGCCAAGTAAATATTCTTACTGGAGGAATCATTTGATACCACTTATTATTGGAATACACATTCTCCTTTCATGGTATATGTCTCCTTTACCAACTGTGAGCTACTGAGAATAGTAGTCTTGTCTTACTATCTCATTGTTCATTGCACTGTCCATAGTAAAGAATCTTGCTCAAAACAGACAACATATGTATATTCCCTTAGTAGATGAGCAGTGAGTGAGTTGATGGTGGTGTCCAGTGACTTCGGAGGAAAACACAGACTATGCTTACTTTTTCTCTTCACTCTTAAATGAGGCCATTGTACAAGATGTATGGTGCTGCTCCAAGCTCTTTCTGGCTCTGTGAGGATACCTTGTTAAACAGCTGTGCAAAGGGCTGCATCTATAAAGGACAATTCACTGATGGAATAGCAGCAACAATGTTCCACCTCCATTTATCACACTCTCAAACCTTTGAGAAATATGAAAATTTTATATTTTGCTGCCTAGCTCCTATTGTCTAACTCTCTGAGAATTTTGATCATGGATGGGGAAAAAGGAATATTATTAATCCCTAGTTACCCACTTGTAAAAGGCAACTTTAAAAAAATGAGAGAATGGATAGACACCTATAAAAATTAAACTCTGTGCCAAATCTTATAAAGAAGAGTAAGCCCTTTGCCTCATTACTCTTTCCTGGACACAGTTTTCACATCTCAGAGACAACCAAATTCAAATGTCTCATTTTTAGTTTTCTTGTAAATAGAGTACAACTCTGCCATTGTTAATTTTATAAGACATAGAAAGAATTTGTTGAACTTTACTATGGTGCGCTGGGATTAATGCTATGCCTGTACTATGAATTTGTTTTACACACACACACACACACACACACACACACACACACACACACACACAGCTCTCAATTTTAGGCAAAGGAGATTATACCTCAACTGTTAGATACACAGGCACGTATAGATTAAATGAAATTTCCACATCTGGTTGACAATGTTCTCTCCAAGAACTACACACTATCTAATACAAACCCT
The DNA here is from genome assembly GCF_004785775.1 of Grammomys surdaster. NCBI lineage: Eukaryota > Metazoa > Chordata > Mammalia > Rodentia > Muridae > Grammomys > Grammomys surdaster. The sequence continues at coordinate 1,425,580 of NW_021604660.1, forward strand.
AACATTAGTTATGAGCAGACCTGTTTTGCATTGTTGGTTAAGGTTATATAAGAGACTTCCTGTCTTAGTTATTAGGGCTTTACTACTGTGAACAGATACCATGACCAAGGCAAGTCTTACGAAGGACAACATTTAATTGGGCTGGCTTACAGGTTCAGAGGTTCAGTTCAACATCATCAAAATAAGCATGCATCTAGGCAGGCATGATGTAGGCAGAGATGAGAGTTCTACATCTTCATCTGAAGGCTGCTATTGGAAGACTAACTTCCAGGCATCTAGGGTGAAGGTCTTAAGCCCACACCCACAGTGACACACCTACTCCAACAAGGCCACACCTCATAATAGTGCCACTCATTGGGCCAAGCATCTACAAGCCATCACACTCTCCAAACATTATAAGCTGTTCCTATTGCTCCGTCATAGCTCTCAGAGGTGAAAGTTTAAGTCTCTGTTGCAAAAAAACATCACACACTTTGGACACACTTTTGACATCTTTCTCCCTGAGAACTAGTTTTCATGGTACCAGAAGGCTCCATGCAAGCTTCCAAGGGAGAAAAGCAACCAATAGTCCTTCCCAGTTATGACACTTGTGAAACAAAACAAACAGCACGGCATAATAACTGGAGGGATGTGTAGTCATGATACATATATCTTGACAGTAACAAACAGACCTCTAATTAGAATTAAGGTAAGCTCAACAAGAGGGAAACCATTCCGGGTAATGGAAACATAGCTAAATACCTAGAGGCAGTGAAGTCATGAATCTTGGAGGAGAACCTACGATTGCCACTTTAAATTGCCTGAATAATTCCTGACTATATAAATAGTTATCTATTTATTAAATAGTTAAATATTTATCTTTACACGTACAGACAAGTTTAGTTCTCACCCCTCATCAAAGACACTTCTCTTTGCAACAGATGAAAAACATTACAGAAAACCACTAGCAGTCAAAATGCAGAGAACACAAGTTGATGTGTTACCTAGTTCCATGTGTCACAACATTTGTACCTAAAGTTTAGGGATCATTGTGGGGTGAGAGATTGAGAGAGACAGAGGAATTGAGATTATGTCTTCTAAAAATGTCAGAGAAGCTACACCTATGCAGTTTCATCAACAAAGATTCCAAAACAATAACTGAACAACTATAACACCAATAGACTTACTAATACATAATAGGGGAAGCTCATGATGTCTCAGTACTGGACAAAGAAGTACAAACAACTAAGGAAGTAGAGAAATAGTCTTTACTAACCAGTTCCTTAACCAATGCCAAGTCGACATCCCAGAAATCATATACACAAAAGTAACATTACATGGACTGAGCAGGTTATATTTATATATTTAGGAATATTCATATATATATATATCATGCATATTCACATATATGAATGAGAACAATTAAAGAAAAGGATACCATAAATTTCAGAAAGAGCAAAATGGGGTGGGGCAGGGTGCTACCTGGAAGGGGTTAGAGAGAAGAAAGGGGAAGGGAGAAATGATGTAATTACATTACAATGTCAAACATATAACCTATAAAAATAAAAAAATTATATGGCAAGACTAATCATTTAATTGCCTAAATATGTATATTCTCCAAGATGTTGCCAATCTTGTAGTGTTAAAGTGCTTATCTGTGTCCTCATACACATACATATACACACACATGTATATGCACACACACATTACGTATATAAAATTATGTAGCTCTGGACGCCCTGAGGCTCACATGTAGACCAGGATGACATAAACTCAGAGATCTGCCTGCTTTTGTCTCCTGAGTGCCAGGATTAAAAGTGTGTACCATCACGTCCTGTACCACACTCCACATTGTAAGACAGGACCTTGCCATGTTGGCCGGTTTTGTGGGTCTAATATAAAGTGTCCACCATATGCTCACATATTGAAACACTTGGTCTCCAGATGACGCTACTGTTTGAAAGAGCTACAGACCCTTGTTTGTGAGGTTCTTGTTGAAGCCTTGTTGGAGGCTTCAACACTCCACTGGGTGTGGGCTTTGGGCTTTCATAGCTTGGTCCCACATCTTGTTCTCTCTTTGCTTTCTATATGGATGGAATGTGGTCAACAAGATTCCTGCTCTCACTATCGTGCCTTCTCTGCCTGCTGCCATGTCTTTTCTTCCCCAGAAGATTCTTCCCCTTTGAGGGCAGATAACATAAATAGTCCTTTTCTTCCCTAAGTAGCTCTCTGTGATGGCCTTTTATCTCAGTGATAGAAAAGAAACTAATTGGAGACTAGAGGACCTTCATTTTGTGATTTTCCTGCCTCAGTTTCCAAATACATGTCAGCATATATATCTATCTATATACATACACACACACACACACACACACACACACACACGCCTGCCTTATCTTGAGTTTTGTTGACTTTACAAATGTTTTTAAATATGGGGTAAGATTTTTTTCTAAGATATTCAGTTCTTATCTTTCTGCAATGTTAATTTTTTTCTTTTAAAACATGATTATATCATTCTTGGGAAGGCTACACCCCGACTTTTCAAAACAGGGTTTCTCTGTGTAGTCTTTTTCTGTAATGGAACTTACTATGTAGACCAGGCTAGCCTCAAACTCACAGAGATATGCCTACTTCTGCCTTCTGCTCTCGGGTGCTGGGGCATGCTCCACCATTGTCTTGCCATTATTCTGAAAGTTAAAAAAAGATTTATCTTTATTTTATGTGAGTGTTTTGTCTGTGTTTATGTGTGGCACATGCACATAATGTTCTTGGAGGCCAGAAGAAGATGGCCTGGAACTGGAGTTACAGACTGTAGTGAATTACTATGTGAGTCCTGGGAACTGAACCTTGTCCTCTCCAAGAGCAGTAAGTGCTCTTAACCACTGAGCCATCTCGCAAGCCCTTACTCATAAAGGTTTAACCATTCAAACAAATACTTTGTTTTGCTTTTTCCTTTTACTCATTATTGGTGATTCTTTCATTAAAAGTATTGCAAAGGAAAGAAATTACAAAGATTAGCAATGCTATTAAAATTCACTGTGAAGTGAAAATTACCTCCATGACTGCCCGCATTTATTTTGCCTTTAAATATGTGCTGTGGGTAATGGAATTTTAGTAAAACATTTTATATATCAATAATAACTCTCCATAGGAATAGTGCTACAAGAGTAGCATAGAAAAAATTATAGGTACAGAATTTCCTGAAGATTTGTAATTCTGTTTGACATAATTTTGATAAATCAAAAGGTCATGGCAATGTTTATTCTACTTATACATTTGGCAACTAATGATCATTGTTTTGAATGACTTTGTTCCCCTCTTTATCTAATCTCATTTTGAGTGGTAGACTACGTATGGTCTTATGTGATTGAAAAACAAACAAAACAAAAACTGTGATCTTCCCATGAGTAAATTGGCCAGTTCACAACATTTGTACTGGAAAATTTAGGATATCACACTAGGGGAATATGTCAGAGAATCCTAGGTATCCACAAACATTCATTCTTACTTTCTTCTCTTTCTTATAAAGATTCCTACTTTCACTTACCTAGGACTACATGGATTCACATACCCTACACTATTTCAGCTATGGGTACATGTGTTCATGTAACTTCATATTAGCCAACAAGATTTAAACAGAAATAATACATGTCTCTTTTTGATGATGTCTTTTCTGGTTTGCTTTGGCTGAAGTAGCAGATGTGGAGTCATGGAAGCTGGAGGAGTAACCCTGGATCCAGTGGCAAACACTTCCCATTGGTGATGGGCAGGCTGCCCTAGTAGTTTGGGACTGACCATATCTGGACCCACACATAAAACATAAGTAAACTTCTGCCTTTCTTAAACTACTATATTTTGCCCCTTCTCTTGATTTTAATAAGCAGCATAGATCAAAACCATAAAGTAATAAAAGATGTGGGTAAAACCATGTCTAAAATTGCATGATAAGGGGTAGCAAGATGGCTCAGTGGTTAAAGAGAGTTTTCTGTACAATCACAAGGACTGAAGTTGGGGATCCTAGCACATACTTAACAGGCTAGGGGGTTGGCACCTGCCTGTAACTTCAGATTTGAGTGCCATCTGAGATAGGAGTTCACTGTGGTTTGCTGGCTTCTAATTATCCAAGAAAACACTGGCTATGCAGTACAAATGTTGCTCTTATCTACCTTGGGGTTATCAATGTATGAACAAAGGGAAAGAAAGAACTCAGGCCTAAGAATGCTGAATATGGGGGTTGGCAATACAGCCTCCAAGTTCTGGGTGGAACTCTGCCTCAAAGGTATAGGATGAGAGTGACAGGAAGAGGGCCCTGATACCCTTTCTGGCCTTTGTACCTTTGCATGTATGCCCACATACAAATTTCAAACACATAAGAGGCCAGGGCTTCAAAATCCTGTGTGGATAGACCTCTATGAATATCCTCGTTAGCTTTTGCTGTCAACCTGACATTGCCTAAATTTGAAGAAGAAGCCTTGATTGAGAATTTCCTACCTTTGATTGGCTTGTGGACTTTATGTGATGGATCACGTTAATAGATTTAGAAGGACCCAGACCATTATGGACAGCGCCGTTACTAGGCAAGTGGTCCCAGGCTAAATAAGAAAGCTAGCTAAGTAAGAAACCTGCATCCTTCCGTGGCTTCTGTCCCCAGGTTTTTGTTGTGACTTAGTGATGGATTGTATCCTTAGTATAAGCCAGATGAACGCTTTCCTCCGAAAATTGCTTTTGGTCAGAATTTTATCACAGCAAAAACATGAACTAGAATAAGAGATAAATCTCCACACTAGCCCACAGTTCCTAAAGATTTCTCGAGCTTTCAAGAACTCTCTATAAGTTGAGGAACAAGACTTTATTTGTGGGCCTTTGGATGATATTCTGAAAAACTGAAGAGCTCACTAATGCTGCCTGAGTTTTCTGTCCTGCCTGATGTCCTCCTTGGGGTCAGTGGGTGAGAAGTCAGGTAGTCAATGACTCAGACTCTGGGAGTAGGTGATAGTGGGGCAGCAAGCTTTTTTTTTTTTTTTTTTTAATTCTCAGGGAGCATCTTTTGAACCTTCCACTGGTGTCACATTGGTCCGAAGCAAGCATACTCCAACTGGCAGTTCCTGATTGGCTGTCATTGTCTGCATCACCAATCTCTAGGCTCTCAGGCAGTCTTCAGTTTGTCTCTCATTTGGAAGTTGCCTCTGTGACTATGCGGCCCCACTTGCTGTTTGCCAACATTTATCCAGAAGTGGCCACTGCCTTGTTCCCAAGGCCTGTGGTTCCTCCTACACACTAGTGATTATTTTGAGTTGCAAACACAACCCATTCTGTATTGGTATGAATATGTATCTGTCTCACTGCTGGTGACTCTGTTCATGTGTATACACATGCATACATACATACTGAGTTTATAGCATCACCTACAAATAAGGTTCTGCACCTTCACTACCTAGTTGTCCTTATTAATCAATGCAATAGGTGACACAATTTATAAGATTAAGAACATGCTTTAAGATTCCCCACACTTCTTGCAGAACTAAGAAGGAAGGAATCACACTGAATCAATGCTGGAAGATTCCTCCCTGCTGGCTACCAATCATAGTGCCAAAGGGTGCTATGTGAGCTGCTGGGGAGAAAAGGCATCAATAGGCCTACGCAGCTGTGGAACTGATGAACCACTCTGGCCTACTGAGTAAGATGTAATAATGTAAAGGGTAATAATGGCATGAAAGTTATGAGAGAAACAAGATGTGTTTGGATTGGGTTTGAAGTCAGCTTTATGGAGAGAACTCATGCCTGCTATTGTAAATCTGGTGAGAACACCTGTTGGGGGATGAAATCATAGCCGATAGCTTGGAACCTATGATTATCGTTTTGCTAAGTCGACATATCATGGAGCTGCCTTCTGCATACTCCTACTCCCAGATCAGTGCAGCTGTCAGCCTTTCTCAGAGACACATCTTTCTGTATTACACATCAGTTAGTGCGGAGGATCACAAGTGGCTAATGTGGAGTCCTTGGCCTTAAATGGGACATCTCTATGGCTTCCTGTTGGATGGCTCAGGGAATAACTTAGAAGATGGTGGTATAGCAGCTGGAGGTTGGAGATCTCTTCAAGACAGTGTCTTCTGAACATAGGATACCTGAAGCTGTGGTTATTTGCATATAACCTGTTTACAACTGGACTTGGCTGATTTTGTCCTGCATGGGGCAGGAATTCATGAGGCCCTACCCATTACTGAGGGTTTATTAGTGGTTAATGCATGCTGAAGGTGGTGGTGTAATTTTCTTCATTGGTGTAGCCATTGATACCTTACTCATATTTCAGTAAACAATCCCTCTCCAAAGATGCTAGTGCAAGCAACTGAATGGATCAGTAGAAAATTAAAAGACATCAAAACAGGAGGAGTTTTGCTGGCAGTGCTCCTTACCAAAGTGTGACAAAGGGTGGGGATAAACAAAGGGAATGGTGATGGGGTGGAGAAACTCAGTATATACATGTATGAAATTGTCAAATAATTAAAAAACCCAAAAGTTATTTTTATACTAAAAAAGCAAACAAAGATCCTATTTCTTGAATAAATATGCTGCCATATCTAGAGAGAAACTTTCATTTTCCTGGAAACACTAGCATAGGCAGGGAAATTACTGAATCTGGCTAAACTGAGAAGTGTATCTGATACGAGGATAGAATATATAGCTGGATTCGAGAAGTTTATTGACTTCAAATCATTCATCAGTTGTTTTGGCATCAGTAACTATTGGCATCTGAATATTGTACACTTGTAAGCTCCCATACTTTACATGTCCAATATGTTGTTTCTTTTTTAATTCCCTACTGGATTATCAATGAAATCTTAGGTTTTCACCGCAAGTAACACCATCATTCTTTTAAAGAAAATACATTTTTGTTTTTTTAAATTTCATATTTGTACAATGTATTAGATCATATTCACCTCTACTATTCCACCTCCACATTCCTTTTTTTTAAGCTACTTTTAAAAATTATTTTATGTGTATAGTGTTGGCATGCCTGTATGTCTGTAAACCACAGATGTACACATTTGTGTACATCGACATTGTACAGATGTACACTACAGTGCCACGGAGGCCGAAAGAGGGCATCAGATCTCGGGGGACTGGTCTTACACAAGGTTGTGAGTCACCATGTTGGTGCTGGAAATTGAACGTGGGTCCTTTGGAAAAGCAGCCAGTGCTCTTAATCACCAATCCAAACTCCCCAAACAAAACACAGAATTGACTTTTGCTGCCTATACCCTCATGGATGTTGGGCCATCCTCTGGAGCATGGCCACACCCTTAAAGACCAATGACTACCAGCTCCCACAAGCCAGATATCCATAGGTCTTTTAGCTAGGGATGAGGGCTCAAGAGCTACTTCCTGTCTGTCATGTAGCATTTCCTTAGTAAAATACATAAAACTGCCCTGTAGTGAATTGTTAGTTTCTTTTCTGTTATGGAGTGCCATCCTCATGGGCAGGCAACAGTTGTTATACTTGTTGTAATATCACCCAATCTCCAGTTGATATTTCAGTCTGGCTTCCTTTGCCTTGCTTTTATTAACTGCCTCTTCTCTTCCTGTCCCCTCCCTCCTTCCTGCAGATCAAGATTAGGCTAAGTGCCACTCTCCTCCTGAATTCACCCCTCCCCCGGGCGCGTCAGCGAGATGACGTCAGGCGCAGCCGGGGCGTTTCCCGTTAGGCCTGCCCAGCAGATCCTGAGGCGTCTGTTGTTCCCGTCGGGGGCGGTCTGAGCTCTGCTGGTAACAATGAACACCAAGCACCCAACGCTAGCCTCAGTTAGCTCCCGGTCTCCAAACCCAGAGCCCAGTCTTCCAGCACAACGCCACTCATTCACGGCCCCGCCCCCGGGCTCTAGCTGTGGTTTCCTAGGGAACGACGCTGAGCGTCGGCGGCGATTGGGCCGGGTGGCGCGTGCGCAGTGCGCTATGTTGGTGGCGACCCCGCGGTGGTTGCGGAGGTTTGACTGCTGCACAGCATGGCCCATTTCTCCAGCGAGGATGAGGTGATGGTACAGGCGATGCTCCGACAGCTGTTCCAGAGCGTGAAGGAGAAAATCACCGGAGCTCCCTCCTTGGAGTGCGCAGAGGAGATCCTCTTGCGGCTGGAGGAGACTGACGAAAATTTTCACAAGTAAAAAATCGAGTTTATAAGTTTTTAAGCAGACAAACCACTGGTCCAGGAAAGCTGGAAATGATTTGGCTGGGGATTTATTTGAATTTTTTTTTCTAAAATAGCTGATTGTTGGTTCAGTTTTTTTTTCTAATTTGTCCCAATTTTGAATTTATCTTTTTTTTTTTTTCAAAGTGTTTTTTTGTAGAGCCTCTTCTGCCCTTATGTTCTCTTCGGTCACAGCTTCTTAAGAACAACAATTGTAAATTATTCTGTTCTTTAAAGAACAATCTTAACACTTACGGGACTTCCTTTCACATTACCTAAAAGTAGTGACCCCCGCCCCTCGCCGCCCCCAGGTCCTTATTTGTGTTTTTGTTGGTCTGTCACTTCAGTGCCTGCTGTAGGAAGCCACTCAGCACTGGAAGGGCCTCCCATACTGAATGAAGTAGGGCTGGGTGGCGGTGTAGGGGTAGGGCGCCCGTGCAAATGCCCTAGACTCACTGAAAGAGAGCAGGTTGCCCAGATTTGAGGAGCACGGAGAAAGGAAGTGTTTAGGTGCTACCTGAAGGACCTCTTACAATGCAAACGCTCCTTAGACATAGAGATCTTTAGGGTTCTATGCGTTTCTTTGGAGTTTGTTCATAAAATGAATTAAGCCTCTCAGCTTCAAAGTCTACCTCCAGGCGCCCGGTTAGTTGTAGTCTTTTAAAAAACAGTGTTTGACTCTCACAGATACTTTTCTTGTGTTTTTGCATTTTTCTGTATATTGACTTGGTCATTCAGGTGCTGGGATGGAACCCTAGCCTCATGCCTGATAGGAGACAGTTTCTGTTGCTTTGATTGACTTTTGGATATCACGAAGTTCAGTTTCTAGAAATGGGCATTAAGGGACCCTTCAGTCCTTTAACGTTCTATGTAAAAGGTTATGTTTACTTGCAGTTTTATGGTAGTGTTCTTTATAATTTCCTCAGGTTCTCACAGGAATTTTAAAGATGTACAAAGAATAACTGTAGAGTTTCTAATTTAATAGGATTTTTGAGACCTGCTTGCTGTGTTGCCCAGCAAGTCATGCCCAGGATAGCCTGGAAATGGCTACTGAACTCCAGCATCCCAAATGGTGAGAGCATGTATCAGCAGGCCCAGCTTTTTTTAAACTTATGATTATGCTTATGGTTTCCTTTGGTTTTGCTTCTTTCCATATTAAGTTGGTGGTGATCACAATGATTGGATGATACTCTTGTTTAGACATACGTGCAATCAGTTTTGTTGTTGTTTTGTTTTCTTTTGGTCATAGATCCATTATTTTAAAAGCACAATGTAGAAGATTTGGTAACTTCTTAAGTAAAAGTGGATTTATTATATATCCATTTTTTTGTTTGTTTTTATGACAGGATTTCATTGGGTAGCTTTGATTAGCCTGAAACTTGCTATGTAGACAAGGCTGGCCTCGAACTCACAGGGGTTCACTTGCTTCTGCCTCTAGGGTGTCAGGACAACAGGTGCATACTGGCACTACACCTGGCACATTCCTGCTTTAAAAATAGTAAGTCAGCAGTTTTATTATTTTATTTGGGATTTTTAAAATTTTATTTATATTTTCAAACTAATTGACATATTTTCCTTAGTGTTCTGTTACCTTAATATTTATAAAATCTGCAATTATATCTCCATTTTATCATTCCATTTATCAAAGGTTTATATGGATACTGAGTTTCTGGGATATTAGCAGTTTTATAAGTAGATGCTGTTGGAGACAATTGAGTTAGTAAGTAATGTAATTTCAGGTGTAGTAAACCAAAGTGGGAGAAAGTGTGGTCACCGGGAGAGAAATAAGTATAGACAGTACCATTACAGAGAAGATTGTCATGTGGAGATACTAGCTCAGCCTTTCCTCCAACAGCCTCTGTTGTTTCTCTCTCTAAGCTGCAGATCCACATTCTCCTCTCTTCCTTTAATATGTCAGGAAACACTTGAGACCTCCAGAAGGGGAGAGGGAAAGAGTACATGTTTTATGTCTCTGTCTCTGTCTCTGTCTCTGTCTCTGTCTCTCTCTCTCTCTCTCTCTCTCCCTCTTTCTCTCTCTCTCTCTCACACACACACTACATTATGAAATATAGTTTTTGGTTTTCTATAATTTTGTATCGGTTTTCCAAGAAAGTCACAAGTTCAACCTTAAACAGTCCCTCAGTTTTCTTGGGAAATGTAGGTAATCACACTGGAGATGGAACAGTGGGAATGTACGTGCCGTTACCCAGCTTAGCAGTATTTTCCTACGCAGAGGGAAGGTTTTCATTAGTGGAGGAAGCAAGGAAGCTTATGGCTGTGTATTTTGAGCTGCCTCTGAGATGTGGTACCTTCCAGTCGTCTCTCCTTATAAGCTAAAAATCCTGCAAGATTCAGATGTGAATCTTTTAAGGTCATTTTAAATTCTTTCTAGTTTTTTGTTTTTAACACTGGTTCTACCCTCAGCTGTAGGAGAGTATATTAAAAAGATATTTTCTGGTGTCACTGAAAGGAAGTTTAAACTTTTTCAGTTTATTTTTAAAGTAACAAGATATGTGTGTGATATTTTGCAAGAAAAACACTGATGACACCTATGTAGTAAATTGTTTGTACATTAAAATTCTCACTTTAATTCAGTATTATGACTGGACTGTATTGTGGTCAGTTGCTCAGGTATTGGTCAGTCTAAGATACAAAACTTGCTGGCATGATGGTATGCATCTGTAATCCTGGGACTCAGGATGCTGATGCAGGAGGATTTTGAGATTGAGTACAGCTTTAGCTACATAGACAAATCCTGCTCCTCTGTCTTAACTCTAAGTAAATAACAGCAAAGAATTAGAGGCTGGATGTGTTCTTGCCAATGTTTGTTATTTATTTTCTTAATGACAAGGCAAAGACATCATGATGTGTTACAGGACTTTGTGTGCGAGATTTCCTGGGTCTGATTCATAACTGAGAGTGTGATATTTACTACATTTTATCTCTATGCTTGTTTCAGCTATGAATTTGTGAAATACCTCAGACAGCACATATGTAACACGCTAGGGTCTATGATTGAAGAAGAAATGGAAAGATGCACATCTGATCAGCATCAGGGGGAGGAGTCTGGCTATGACACCGTTGTACAGCATGTTACCAAAAGAACACAGGAGTCTAAAGAGTGAGTATGACCATACCAGTTATGTCCTTATTTTACAATGTATATACTCCTTACCCTGCAGGACCTCTGCCTTCCCGCTTCCATGGGCTCCTTCCTCTGCAGATACTCCAATCAAAATCATAGATCTAAAAATTAAGATCTAGGCTGGGCAGTGGTGGCACTCGGGAGGTAGAGGGAGATGAGACAAATCTCTGAGTTTAAGACTAGCCAGGTCTACAGAGCTGGTTTCGGGACAGACAGACGCTTCTGATTGGCTTGAGATAGGTGGTCAGTGGTCTGCATTCCTATGTCCTGAATGTTTAACTACAGGATGAGATAGGACTTCCCAACACAGATGACCCATCCTGAGATAAGATATTTCCTATTCTTGTGGTTATTTATCCCCAGGCTGATCTTCGGGAGGGGGTTGTATGATCTTGTTCTGGATTTAATTATCTGTTCCTGGAGCTGGTGCCTCATGACCTTCTTTTAAAATCAGCCCTTGTCTTTAAATGGAGACAAACGGGCTCCTTAAATGGAGACAAACGGGGTTTATGTTGTCCTTTCATTTTCTTTGTTCTGCATATTTAGTGTTTGAGCTATAATATGATGATGATACTGTCTTCTGGTCTTGTCTGTTTGGTGTCCTGAGTGCCTCCTGTCTGTATTGGCATCTCCTTTCTAATTCTGCAGAATTTTCTGTTGAAATTCTCTAAGAAACATCTCCTACGCATGTAGAAATAGAATCTTCCCATTTTATATCTATCATCTCTAGGTTTGGTCTTTTCAGAGTGTCGTGCATATCTTGAGCTTCTCACTGGACTCATTTTTATTTCTTCTTTTGCCTAGTTTGATGGCTGCCATTCCTCAACTTTGTGTTCAAGCCCAGACATTCTGTCTTCTCCTTGATCTTTCCTATTCAGGGGACTTTGCACAAAGCTCTTTATTTGATTTCCCAGGCTTTCTGTTGCCAGCATTTCAGATTGCATTTTTCTTCAGGATTTCTGTCTCTTTGCTGTATTTTTCTCTCATAGCTTGCACTCTGTTCTTTGTTTCATTCAGTTGTTTGCATTCTCAATCAGTAGCTAATCTTCTTCTTTGAACTCACACATATATACATATGTGGTTCTGATCATTCCCTTGTGTTTCTTTCTGTGATTTCCTTTAATTCTCATTATGTGCCATAGCTGCAGTCTAAGTGGATTATGGGAGGGTCATGTTGTTATGTTTGGTGTTTCTTATATTTCTGTGCTTGGTTTGTTTTTTTGCAACACACACACACACACACACACACACACACACACACACACACACACGCGCGCGCGCGCGTGTGCGCGCACACATACTGATTTTTACGTGACAGAATTGGGTGTGTGTTCAGGAAATCAGGAAATGGTTCTTCAGCCCAGGAACTAGTATGCCTAATCAAAACTCTATGTTTTCTTTTCTTTCTTATTTTCAATAGAACAATAACTGCAGTAGCAGCCATGGCTGCTTTAATGTTGTGCTGGACAACTAAACTAGACTCCTCCTTTCTTCAGTACCATTGTAGGATAAACACCCAAGGACAGTACAGTTCTGGGGTTTCAGGCATGTAGGGAAGATTCTAAGTCCTTTTCTGGTAGTTCCCTTGGACCCCAACTAACACTTGTGCAGGCCAGGTCTGCTGCTCCCTCTACAATAATACTTCATTAGGAGGATTTGTTGACAGTACCCCCAAACCATGCCCCTCACATCCTATAGTGCAGTGGTTCTCAACCTGTGTATCACTGCCCTTTTGGGGGTTTAACGACCCTTTCACAGGGTTCATACATCAGATGTCTGGCATATCAGATATTCATGTTACAATTCATAAGAGCAGCAAAACTACAGTTATGAAGTGCAACAGAAATTATTTTATGGTGGGGGAATCACCACAACATCTGGAAATTGTATTAAAGGGTCACAGTATTAGGAAGGTTGAGAAGCACTGCTGTAGAGCAAACCCAGGGCTCTGTGTAGCCCACAGGGCTGGCCATGAGCTCCCTGCACACACTCCTAACTTGTTAGCCACCTTGGTTATCAGACTTCTCCCACCATGCCGGTCTTTCTCTTTATCAAACAGTCCAGTCAGCACATCTCTCAGGAATGCCCTCAATTTGCCCCGCTGGGTAAAGTGCCCTTTCCTAGACTACATGGGGGCATCTTAGTTCACTGTCATCTTTGCAAGGCCTTTTGTTCTCAGTTCTGCTTAAACCAGGAACCTTTCCCTGCTCCCGTTGTTGCCTTATTTTGCTCTACCCCTTTCAGGTCTCTTATCACTAATAAAGGATAAAATCTATATCTGTCTTCTGCTTATTTCAGTGTTTCCTCACTAGGATGGCTGTTCTACAAAGCTAAATTTTTATCTGATTTTTTGGTTTTCTTTTCTGTATCTTAATGCCTAGAAAGTTGTCTTGTGTATTTTAGATACTTACTAATTAAAGGAAAGTGTTTTATTTGCCACTATAAATAGCTTTCTGTTACAAATTACAATACTTTCAATGTTTATTCTCTAGCAGTGCTAGAAGCTTGGTCATTGTTATGGCAGAATTAGGAGGTGATGAAACCCTGAAGAGAGGCTAAATACAAGAGAATTAGGTCATTGAAGACAGCCGTCTCAGAGGGGATTAAGGCAGTTCTTGGACTGTAGTTAGTTTTAGCAAGAGAGTGAATAAGCATGCATGCTTGCCACAGGGAAAGAGATAAAGAGGGATGTTCTAAGAAGCAAGACTGCCCCCTCTCTATCTGATGCCTTCTGATCTCATCACATTATCTACCCCTTTCTCAAACAGTCTTGATATTTTCATGCTGATTGTTGAGAAGTCTTGACTAGAGCTGGGCAGAAACCAGTGTAAGCTTGTGATCCCTTGACCTATGAGATATACCTCTTTTCTTTATTAAGGTGTCTGGGCTCAAGTTTAGTTTTAGAAAAGGAAAATAGATTGATGCTGAAAGTAAACTGTCTTTAGTAATAGCTCCCCCTCCCCCTTTATATGTCAAGTACTCTATACATTGAACGAGCAACCACGATGTCGTATACTGTAAAGATGAATATGATGTTCTCTGCCCTTTACTAATCCATAGCGTAAAGAGAAACTGAATGTATAATAGTTTCACTTCTGTGTGATAAGTGCTATGATACATGCAAAAGGCTGAATGGAAATATCAAGGAAGAAATATATTAGGCAAAATATGTAATGAATAACTATAACTGAGAAGCATCAAAACACAAGCCTCAAAGAAATTCATGTTTCTACAAGAGCACACGAGTGAGGGGTTGGTGGGTGTTCAGTGTCCTCCTTCAAGGTGGCAGGTTCCTTTCATTGTGGTATTTCACTGTCTCTTATGGCAGAGGTTGACAGATGTTTTCTATAAAAGGACATAAAATAAGCATTTTAGATTTGCTAACTGTACATTGTATCAACAATATGAAAATAGCCATAGTAATGCATAATAGAAAGAATCTGCATGTGCTTCAGTAAAATTTATTTAATGGAAAATCAGTTTAGATCAATAAAATAATATCTTGGGTGCTTTTCTATTGCTGTGAAAAATTCCACCAACTAGAGTTCAGGGACTTAAATATATGAGCCCACTGGGGCTATTCTGATTTAAACCACCACAGATAATAATCTGCCAACCCAGTATCAGAGATACTGGAATTTGTACTTGAGTATTTATCATCTACTGTATTGTAAAGCATGAAGTCTAGTTTAATTTTAAACTAAACTTTCAAAAGCTAGTCTGGACAGGAGTTGTGTTTCTTTTGTGACAACTACTATTTATTGTTGTTACCCACTGGGGTGAAGTGGCAGTATATAGGTATTATTCCAAAAAGAGTGCTAAAATTACTGAGACAATGGAAACCCTTTAATGACAAGTGCAGAGTTCTATATGACACTATTAAGAAATTATTTTAAAAATCTCTGGGTAAGCTATTTAACTTGTTCTACTTTAGTTCATACATGTATAAATTTTAAAACAGTTATTACCTCATGAAGATTTAAAAGGGCTTAATGAGTGTTTGTCTTATGCTTTGTAAACTATGGGTAATAGACTTTAAGTTGTATAGAGTTCTTGAGAAAATTACTCAACGGTCACGTGGCAGCAATACATTTTCATTGTAGTAATTCCAACCATCTCCCTAATTAAGGATTTTGATGTTTATTTCTCCAATTTTGGCACATCCAAGAGCATCCTTTTAGGTATTTCGTGTTATTTAGTGAGTTTGGAAGCACATAGGCAGGTCTCCATTGTTGATCTGGTTTTCTTTCCTTGAAGCTTTATTTCCCCAGCAGTTATGTGAATGTTTCTTGAATCATTATAGGAGGGTCTGGGTGCTGTCCATATCCCTTATCTGCTTCCATTTGCCGTCTAAGAACTCCAGTCACTGCTGCTGGGTTTCAGTTCGTTTAAACATCAATGCTAATGATCAGCTACATAGGTTTTTAAAAGATCACTGCTCTTATTTTCTCTTCTGACCATTTTCATGGAAGTTTTTACAGAAGATTCATAATTGTCTTTAAAAAAAAAATCCTGTTAGAAGCATTTATGTCCAAATGGAAATTTCAGATATTCTATGGATTCAATAATCTTCATGTTTTTATTTTTTAATTTTTGTACTTCTCCATTAAACTACTAAATTGTGTCTGTCTTTTTGACTCTTCTTTTTTTTCTCCTACCTCCCATGCCATGCTCCCTCCCTCTTTTGTTTAACTTTTCTCCTTCCTTCCTTCCTTCCTTCCTTCCTTCCTTCCTTCCTTCCTTCCTTCCTTCCTTCCTTCCTTCCTTCCTTCCTAAGCAAGTGTGCACTAATTTTGCCTGTCTCCACTTAGACAGCTGAGATTAAAGGCATACCACACCACATGCAGCTAAATCATCAGATTGTAAATTTTAAAGGAATGGAGACATCGAGATGCACATGTGAACACATGTGAAACTGTGCCGAGAGAGCACAGTTTAGCTACTATCCAATTACTGAGGGAGGGAAGCACAGCCTTTTGTTTCTTTGAGACAGTCTCACTCTGTAGCACTGGCTGTCCCAGAACTTGCTTTGTAGGTCAGGCTAGCATTGGATTTTCAAAGACATACTTCTCCCTGCTTCCTAGGGGCTGGGGTTAAAGAGCTGTGCCACCATGCCTGGCCAGAACATCTTCTGATGGACAGATCTTAATGGATATAAGAACACTTTCCTTCCTCCCTCCCTCCTGGCATTCCTCTGTGTGTCAGGCTGCTCTTGAACTCACCATGGTGCACAGATCGGTTCCAGGGGATCCATCTCTCTTTCATCCTTGGAGATACTGCATGCATGTGGTACACAGAAACATATAGAGGCAAAACACATAAAATGCTATAGTAAAAAGAAGTCTTAAAATGATAACTTTTCTCCTTTGGAGACATTTTTTAGACTTTACAGAGCTGAGGGGATGTAGAAATGTTCTTAGTTTTATGTCTCACTTCAAGAATCTGTTTTCTGCCACCACTTACAATTGTTTCTGTGGCTGTTCTGGGAAAGTAGCCACTGACTACTTAACTTCTACTTAGATCCCGAGAAGACATAGAACATCTCAGTCGAGGCTATGGGTGCCCATAAACATGAAGAAATGAAGGAAGGAAGGTGGAGAAGAGAGAAAGAACTGAGGCGAGGGGCTGGAGTGAACTGTACCATGGCATAGCCTGACTATGGTGTGATGTGAACATTTTCTTGCATTGCTGGTAACAGAAATGCAAGCCACTGGGACAGGTTGGCTTAGAGCTGTATTGATTTTACTACATTACTTCATATTTCCAGATTAAAAAAATGATAAGAAATCATATGCTTTTGGAATTCCTTTTTTAAATTTTCTGATTTTTCAAAAGAGTGTTTTTCTGTGCAGCCCTGGCATTTCACCAGCTTGTTGTGCCATTTTTTTTAAATGAAACAGAAACTTAGATTTTTCCCTGTTAGCATTATGTTCTTAAAAAAATTTTCTTTTTCACAGAAAAAAAAATGTACCTGAGTATTCTGAGATCATTTACTAAGTCTACCTTGAATTTACAGGTATAAGGAAATGATGCATTCCCTGAAGAACATTATGATGGTGGTGGTCGAGTCGATGATCAACAAATTTGAGGAAGATGAGACCCGAAGTCAGGACAGGCAGAGGAAAATGCAGAAGGAGCAGAGTGGCAGCTGCTGCACAGACAATTGCTCTGACAGTGACTCCTCCTTCAATCAGGTGGGCTGTACCCTTCTGTAAGCCAGGGTGCGTATGCTGAGCATCCTGGGCTGTGTAAGTGTAGAGAGGGTAATCTGAGCACAAGTAAGCATGCATACTTGTTCCTTTCTGCTCCTGACTGTGTGTGCGATATGACTAACTGTTCAAGTCCCTGCCTGATGGAATCCCCTCAATGACAAACTGTGCCCTGTAATTATGAGTTCAGGTTCTTTCTTCTCTGAGTTTCTTTATAACAGTACATCTTATGACACCAACAGAAACTGGAACAGAGATTTTGCATTTCTACTAACCAGGACCTAAGTAGAAATACCTGCCATTTGATTATGGTAGAATTAGGAAAAAGATAGGCTTGAGACTAGATTAGTCCTAATAGAAGACAAGGGAAAGCAGCTGGACATATGCCAGCGGCCCCTGACAAGCTTCCAGGTCAAACTCTGCCAGTCTGTCCACCAGTATCAGTTGTCAACAAATGTGAGAAGGCTCCTGCCGCTCTGCAGTGGGTACAGATGATCATCAAGGCGATCCTGTATGTTTCAGGGCCTGGCCTTAATCTCTGGCACCACAGATAAAGAAGGGCACACTCAGAAAGTAGACCTAAGCATGTTGCAAAGATCTATTGGAGGAGTTCAGATCAACATGAAGAAATAGATGCACAGTAGCACAGTTGGGCTGTACCGTTGCACGGTGCTGACTTGGAAGTGGTCAGAGCCATCTCACAGTTGCTGCGTTTAGCTGCCATTGAAGAAGATAACCTTAGTGTATCCACGGGCTTGGTTTAGTTGCTTAACTGAGTCTCTTTAGAAATGAAAAGACAGACTTTTATCCTAGGACTTAGGAGCTCACCATTAAATGATATTACTTATTTAATGAGCCTCTTTAATACACTGAAACGCAAGAGAAGAGAAAAAGAAACATCGTTAACATGCCTGGGCCCAAATGAAAGTTTTCAGATCTACCTAAGCTTAATTGAGTAGCTAGGAGTGCATCACTTGCTAATTCCCAAATGTTGAGTTACTTCTAGTGATTAGAATAACAGAGCTTTCTGGTTCTGCGTGAATGAAGTCATAATTCCATATATTTTTGTTTTTAAGTTTTGTTTTGCTGGGATTCTTCAAATGAAACCATACCTTCAGATCTGTGGCTTTGGCATGCACACAGGTGATATCTGAATCATCTAGCATCTACCTTATGAATATGACTGTTTCAGAAAAACTTAATTGGGTTGAAAGTGAACTCTGTCCATGAGGACATTGTGGGATGCCTGCACTTCCTGAAAGACATTAATAACATGTGAATGCTAGAGTATCCCAGATAGCTCTTCCAGACTTGTGTGCTCGAAGAGGTGTGTGGGCATGCCTTTGCTGTTAAAGAGATGCTTTGACAGGAAGCTGATCAAGGTCTGGCTGAATTACTCTATAAAGGTCCTGAATCCAGTTATTCCTAAGCATCAGCGCAGTGCTTTCTTTCATGACTGTGAGGTTGATGATGAGTGGGAGAAGCACAGGCCAGCCCCTGCTCTATCCACCCAGTGTGTATACACCAGGTACTTTATGTTGACACACCAATCAGTGACAGGAAAAGGCCAAAGGAATGATGATCTTTGCTCCTGATACTCGTTGAACTGACAGGTGTCTCTGTCTCAGGGACTAAGGTCAGAGACTCATCACTTGACCATATACCTCTGTCTGTGAGACGCTGTTTACTAGTCTGAAGTCATCTGTTTCCCACATAAGCCACCTTGGATTAGCCCACAAGAAAGATAGCCTTTTAGGAGTAGCTGTTCTTATACCTTGCCATCAGCTAGCTTACTGTTAGTATAATAGAGCTGTTGCTATTACCACTCATTGCTTGCTGGTGGACACTGGATCCTTTACTATGACAGCAAGAAGATTCTGTGCCTTGTAAGAACTCCATTAACCACTGCCAGTCTCATTGATCCCTTTAGGATCCATACTTGCTCTGGGCTGAATTCAATGTATCTGGATTTTTCTTTTCTATAATCAAAACCTACAGTTAGCATCCAAATGAATGGGTTTCATCATGACATTTCACACACATTTGTCATTCATTATTCTTGTTCTCACTCACCCGCTTCCTCCACTCCCTCAGCATCCTCAGTGCCGTTTATTTGCTCGTCCCCTCCCTTCTCCCAGGCAGTTTCAATTGTACCTTCATGACCTTCGCACACACGCAGATTTGCATCTAGATTTCTGCAAACGAAAACAAGGGTGGCATTCGTCATTCTGAGTCTGGCTTATCTCTCTTAACACAGTGACCACAGCTCTATGCATTTTCTTTCAGTGTCTATTCATTTTTAATTTATGGCTGGCTAATTTCCATGGTGTCTATGTATGATTTTTTTATCTATTCATCTTTTGATAGACATCCAAGGTGATTCCATTTCTCAGTTATTAAAATAGAGCGTCAGTAACAAGTATCTTTGTGGTGTGTTGACTTACAGTTCTTGAATTTGTAACTCACCTATAGTTGGGGCATATTAGATTCCCATTTTCAGGTTTTTGAGGAACATCTGTATTGATTTCCAAGTAGCTCCTTTCATTTATGTTTCTACCAGCTGTGAAAAGGATCTCTTTCCCCATAACCTCACCAGTCTGTGTTGTCTTGATGGTAGCCATTCTGACTGGGGTTAACCAGACTCTGGTTCAAAGCTGTTTTAAATTGCATTTCTCTGACAGTTCAAAGATATTGAACATTGTTTCACATGTATATTTGCCATTTGTATATTCTTTATTGAGAACTATGTATTTGGCTTATTAACTCATTTATTAACTGGGTGATTTTTTATTTGTTTAAATTTGGACTTAAATTAATTTTAGACATTAATCCTTTTTTAATGTAAAAATGACAGGAAATGGCTTCACATTCTGTAGATCACCCATTCATTCTGGTGATTTAATTTTGATGTTGTATTTTTATGAATGGAATAGTCTCTTTATTATTATTTGAAATATTGTAATTTGATTGTATCTGGATTTTAATCTATTGCTGAAAAACTGGAGATTATTATTAATATCCGTAGTCTTCCAGATACTGAAAAATAAAGAAGGGATAATAGGTCTTACCAAAAATTTGAGCAGAGCAATGGAAGAGTTTGGTATTGGGCTTTTTCCTGGTGAAAAATTGGAATATTTCCTCTAATATACATTAAGATTTCACAATTCTTATCTTATCTTTCTGCCATCTTCTCCTCTCATACTATTCAAGACAGTACAGTACAAGTGTTATATTGCTTTGTAATGGGCTTGCTGTTATCTTAAAAGAAACCTACCTCAGGAGGTATAGTTTTTGTGAAGATGCTGCATAGGGACTACCACCTATTGCTCTTACATTGTTACCTGTTTAAGACATTAGCTTCTTCTCTGCTTTATAAGAAAGTTCACTTTGTGATGAACCATCCTTTGGTTCTTGTGATAGGCAGAGTAATTGCCCTCCCTCAGATGTCCATGTGCTAATCCTTAGAACCTGTGAGCATGGGCCTTGGGCAGTTGGGACTTTACTGGTATTACTAAGTTATCTTTATGTGCAGAAGTCAGTGGGCTCCTCATGGCTTTACAGAACCACAGGGGTTTATGTATTAAAAGCCCAAGGGGCTCAAGGTAGAGGGTGTGGTGTACCGGCTGCCAGGGTTCCTGGACTGATGTGTCTGTGGGCTTGCAGATGGCATAGAGGGCCAGGAAGCTCAGACAGGCTTTAGAAGCTGAAAAAGCCAGGGGATGGATTTCTTTTTCTGGGAATAGCACAGGTTCCATTTTATTGCTAGGATCTGAGTTCTTCCTGTTGGTATTTGTTGAGTGCCTTCTTCCTATCCTAGGTGTACAGCCTTTCTCATGCTTTTCAGAATGTAGGGTTTCAGTTCTCCTAATGAATTATTATTTTCCACACCTCTTCAAACTTTAATGTCTCCAGCTTAACCCATTTTCTGGCATCTTCTGAAATCCTCCAGACTCTGCGGTGCTCAGGAGAGGATGCCCGGATGACATGGACAGTACAGTGGCCATTCTCAGCCTCATCAGGACAGTAAGATCGGGGGTAGCACAGCCGCCACGTGCTGGACTGCTCCATCTTCATCTGCTCTGGTTGATGTTTTCTCTTTGGTTATTTTTTTTTTCTGATTGTTTCAAAAAAACCAAAAAGGCAAGAGCCCAAAATCTTAAAAATATAGAGGTAAAAGGGGAAGATGGGTGAGACTTTTAAAAAAGAGAGTATCATCCAGCCTCATTAAAATGGAGAGTTTGAGAAGAACACCTGGGTAGGCAAGGCTTGCGCTTATGTTTGCCTGTTTCTTGATTTGCTATTATTCCTTTGAGGAGACAGTTTGACACCAGAAAACTAAAGTACTGTGATTAACCATGCTAATATTTCTTTGTAAATGAATACTTCAATGCTTCTTCATTACTTAAAATAACAACAGACTTTAACATTTTTACATGTAGCACTTTTAATGGAGAACACAAATTTCTTTTTGATCAGTGTAACTCAAACATCCAAATTTTAGAATAAGCTTAACATTTAAGAACATTATAACATTCTTTTTGTTTTGAAATTACCTTGTTGTGTATTTCAAGTTTATTTATAAGTAGGTGCATAATTCAAAAATTTTATATGTACTATCATTTTAAAAAGGCTATTTCAGGTGAGCCTCATTAATTCTGAATCTATCTTGAGCTAAGTCAATGTGCAATAATCTACTGCTGCACTTCTGATGAACTTTGACCTTCTCAACCTCTTCTATGCCTCAGATTTCTTTTTGAATATTTATTTAAAAAGTTTATTAACAAAATTTTACCAGCGTCCTAGTTATGGTTTCTCCTGCTATGATAAAACACTATGACCGAAAGCAACTTGGGCAGGAGATAATTTATTTCTGCTTACAACTCTCAAGTTATACTTAATCAGTTAGGGATATCAAGATAGGAACCTGGACGTAGGATCTGGAACCGAAGTCACGGAACAATGTGGTTTACTGGCTCGCTCAGCCTGTTTCATAGTTAACCTGGGCCACCTGCACAAAGGTACCAATGACTATAATGGGCTGGGCATTTCCACATCAACCACCAATCAAGAAAATGTCCTATAGATTTACCTATAGGTACATACAAAGAGATGGTGGTGCCCACGACAGGCTGGGTCCTCTCATATCAATCAAGAAAATATTTTACAGACATGCCCATAGGCCAATCTGATGGAGGCAGTTCCTCAAGTAAGGTTCCCTCTTCTCAGAGGACTCTAGGTTATGTCAAGGTGACAGTAAAAACTAATCAGGTTAAAGACAAACATTATTTAAGGTAGCAATGGAAGAGCATGTCAGAACAACAGGTGACAGGTACTATAAAGCACTATAAATACATAAATTCAAAAACAGTTTTGACCATCTATTGTTTTTGCTTTTCTCCTTTAGACTATGCTTAGAAATGATTTCTTTGGTTTCTGCTTTAACGCATGCAATTATATCTTAATTCTTTCTGGAAGCTTCTTATGTTGTCATAGTCACATCTGTTGCCTACAACAGATCCATGTGGTGCCTTCCAGATTAAGCCACAGAGACTGCTTAACCCCCTCAGAAGCTTTTCATCCAGACAGTGTTTAGAACCACTGAAAATCCAGCAAATATGCACTGAAGTAGCCACTTTACATGCGCTAGTTAAGTACGGTCTAGTTAGGTGCTGTGACTATTTACACATATCCAATAGGAAGCAATAGCACAAAAGCAGTTTTTAATGTAGTGCAGGCCGGCTGTAAGTCAGATTAGACTGGTTGCATATATGAGCCTCTCTTGGTATTTTATATGGAAGGTTACAGAAGGTTTTGGGGAAGTATTTTGGAATGGTTGATGAGGACCAGATTGTGAAGTGAAGGCAAAGGTTATGCTTTAATCATTATTTGTAGATCCTAGCTATAAAACTGGAATGCCCAGTAAATACTCGAGACAGAGCATGTTCTGTGGCTAAGTCCTGTTATGCTCACATAGCAAAGGGAAATCATTTCAAGGTTTTCTAGAGAAATGCTTTCAGGAGGACTTCCACTGTGCTGTAGATGTAAGAGCATGGAGGGGCGTAGTTGTCAGGAGACAAGTTGGAAGGCTGTCTCTGTTGTTAGAAGAAACAATGAGAATTTGGACTGAGGAGGCTTGGTAGTAATAAATAGAAAAGGATCCATAAACTTCACCGATGGACTCTAAAAGTTGGTGCAAATCAGAACCAAAGTTGTAGCTACAGTTTTTATTTTATTTTATTTTATTTTTTTTTTAGTTCCAGTGGCAGTTGAATTTGTTGCTGTGATTAGAATAGAGACTCAGATGTGGAGACATGGTCAAGTTAGGTTTTCCATACCAGATATATCAGATGCTACTAGAATGACAAGTAGCAAAAAAAAAAAAAAGGCACATTCTCCCGATAAAAAGGTTTGTATTGGAGATAACACAGTATAAGTGAAGTATATCTGTGAAGTTTAACTGTAGACAAATAGGTGACAGTTGAGGTAGTTCATGCTTTTAGTATGAGTAAAGGCAGAATTGTCAGAGGAGATATTAGGAGATATTTGATGTCTTCTTTTTTATCAACATCCTTTAATTAGTGAATTGATCAAGTTAACTAACTTTAAAATTTCTAGTCAAGATTTTTCGATGTAGCTGACCTTGAACTCTGAAACCTGCTACATGGGTCTAGCATTGTTGAGTTTACAGATGTATGCCATCTTGCCCATTAGGTTCCTTGGGTTGAGGAAATCTCACATCAAGAAGGAAAGTGAATTAGCTACAATGAATGATCACAGGATGTTAAAGCCAATAAAGCTGAACAGTAGGTGGTGGCACATGCCTGTGGTCCCTGTACTTTGTAAGTGGATTCAGGAGGATAAGGAGTTCCAAAGGCCAGCTCTGGCTAGACAGGGAGCTCATCAAGTGCTGCCTGGCTATGAACTGACTTCTGAAGAAGCAGAAATGAAAGATCTTTAAATGTGGTATCTTATTTGTATATCTCATGTTGTAATAGGACACCATAATGAAGGCAACTTATAAAAGAAATTGTTTAATTTGAGGATCATGGTTCCAGTGTGTTAGAACCCATGGCCATTGTAGCAGGGATTATGATAGCTGGCAGGTAGTAATGTCTCTGGAACAGAAGCTGAGTGCTCACAAGTGAGAAGGCAGAGAGAGCTAACTGGGAGTGGTCTAGCTCACCCCCAGTGACACACCTCCTCCACAAGGCCACACCCACTAACCCTTCCCAAATAGTTCCAACAACTGGGGAACAAGTACTCATGTGTATGAGCCTATAGAGGCCATTTCCCATTCAACCCAGCATGTTGATCAGAGAGGAGTAGTGACAGAGGAGGAGAAAGTTGAGGGACTACAGTGTTGGTGAGCCATGACAGTTCTGTAAAGTATAACGTTAGAGATTTTAGTATTTGGGAGGGATATTGCACATAAAGAGACTAAAATATGAAGTCTTTTTTATATCGGCCACTTAAAAGAGATGAATTCTGTTAAGAACTAAGGATTATCTTTTAATTGACTGCTACTTAGCATAATACTGCTTGTCTCATCAAGTGTAACAGAATGTTCGAGTAATTACTTGCTCACCATTTGTCACAGCTGTTATGGAACGTGTAACTGTACTGCAGATAAGAATGGATTAATGTGGGTATCAGTGAATTATGTTTTCAGATTTCTTCTTCAGTAGGCTGTTGTAGGTGAAAAGCAGTTATTTCATATTTTCTTATATAGATAATAGAGAAATGTAAGATTTGCTTGAAAAATTTTCAAATTTTAATAATGATAAAGGAAGGCACTCAGTTAGCCCATGGCTACAGTGGTACTGTGGGGTAGGAGTGAGGAAGAGAATGGGAGTTGAGAATCAGGTGGCTAGAAGGAGGAGCTAGGACTTAGAACTCTGAATAGAACTTCTGTCTTGCATCTCTGATATTGTTTGCCCTCGTTTTCTTTCTTGACCAAAAACAATTTGTGGAGGAAAAAGGTCTATTTGGTTAACACGTCCCATACTCCATCATTCTGGAAGGTCAGGGTAGAAACTCAAGCAGGAGCAGAGGCGGGAACCCTGGAGAAAAGCCGCTTCCTGCCTTGCTCTTCATACTTGCTTAGTTGAGCCTGCCCACCTCAAGTATTGATCAAGAAAATGCACTATAGACATGCCCATTGGCCAATTTGATGGAGGCAGTTCTGTAATTGAGGTTCCCTCTTCCCAAGATAGGAAAGTAGCTTTCCTCTGCTTGTGTCATATTGGAAAAAAAACTAACCAGCACGCTTTCTGTTTTGTTTTTTTCAATCTTTCTAATGAGCTTGTAGGTAAGACATTTGGATACTGATAATAATCTGGTAAAAATCGTATGGTAGAAATAATAGCAAAAATCAATTACACGAGAGAGATGGAAGAGCCTGGCAGAACATATTAACTTATCTGTTAATTGAATGAGTATGTATAATAAGTTATATAAGCACATGTTTTAGTGCGTAGACTCTCATTCATATACATTGATATGTGCAAGTGTATGCTGTGTACATTCAAATGTGCACATAGAAAAGTGTGTTATCTGTATGATTTCTATTCTACAAGTTATCTATATATTTTTTCACTAAACAAGATAGCTACTTTCTTGCGTATGTGTGTTTATTCTATCATTATCTTTCATAATATTAGTTATTTAATTGTAATACAATTGAAATTCTAAGCTTGGGCTCTGTTTTCATGTTTTTCAAAAATAGCAGCACTTAAATGGAGGCTCATAACCAACTGTAACTCCAATTCCAGGGAATCTAATGCTTCTTCTGACTTATTCAGGTCCCATGTTGTCCAGACATAGGCAAAACACATATACATATGAAATAAAGCAATTCTAGAATAAAAGTTCAATAACAGGTATAGCTAAATTTTACAGTTTTAAAATGAGCAAGATGGAACTCTTTGAAGTCTTTTCTAATAATTTTTAAAGATTTATTATGTGTGTATATGTGTGTCTGTTTGAGTATATTATATGTGTGTGTGTGTGGGTGTGGGTGTGTGTACCAATGATGTTTGGAAGAATTTGAAATTTTAGAACTAGAGTTGTTGACAGTTGTGACCCTCCTGAACCTCACTCAAATCCTTTAGAAAAGAAACAAGTAACTTCTGACTCGTACGTTTATCCCCAAATTTGAAAGAAAATGTGTGTTGTCTGATATGAAATCTTAAATTCATTTGGACTTTCTTGTTATTGGGCAGCTGGGCCTGTTTGCTCTCATTGTTCCCATAGAGAAAGACAATAGGACCACGCCTAACTTTGGAGTAATTTTTCTCCTGAACAAAAGGTTGGGCACTTAACCCTGCAGTTGGACACTTAGCCCTGTAGTTGAGTATTCCTTTAGATATGGGGGTGCTAATGTGAAAAAGAACAAGGCCCAGACCTGTGTGTAGTAAGGGAAATACCCTGGCCCACTCGGAACTGCCAGTGACCACGTTGTGCTATCAACAGAGTAGCGGTGTGGAGGGTGATGCAGGGTGCGGACAGACTGCTGTCCTGCCTCCAGGGGATTGGTTCTGAGGTAAAGTCTCAGTGGGAAGTGAGCAAGTGTGCAGATCTCTGTAGGAGCCTGTGGGTGAACGATAGCCCTTCTCTAGTGGAAGCTTTTAGTTTTGGACAATTTTACCATGTACAGAGGTGAAAGGAAGTACAGGATCACACAGAAAGGTCTCAGTGTGCTGAGCTGTTCCTGCTTTACTAGTTTTGCTGCTTGCTATTTTTGTTTTGTGTGTGTGTTTTAAATGTCTTTTGAGTCGTATAATGTGTACATTGTGGTTGTTCAGCAAAGTTTCCTGTACAGGAAGTTACAG
The DNA here is from genome assembly GCF_004785775.1 of Grammomys surdaster. Taxonomy (NCBI): domain Eukaryota; kingdom Metazoa; phylum Chordata; class Mammalia; order Rodentia; family Muridae; genus Grammomys; species Grammomys surdaster. Next base: position 1,452,928 of record NW_021604660.1, read on the forward strand.
TATTCTGTTACAAAATTTTAGTTCTGACTATAAAACCAGGGTAAACAAAAGTTAGGATTTTGTTTCCCTCCTTCAGAGTGACCGTGTGTCTGAAGTTGTGTTAACAGTCATTTATGGTGGTCCTTCTGGAAGTCTCTAAATAACTGTATGCTCTACCAATTCCATTACAGAGTTACAAATTTTGTCAAGGGAAACTACAATTGATTTTAGATCAGTTGGATCCTGGGCAACCTAAAGAGGTAAGTTTAAAAGACGACTGTCAAATACGATGCACTTATAGTCTAGACTGCAATCAGTGGTAGCTGGGCTGGGGTTTTTGTTTGTGTAGTTGATTGGCCTCCCTCCCTCCTTCCCTCCCTCCCTCCCTCCCTCCCTCCCTCCCTCCCTCCCTCCCTCCCTCCCTCCTTTCTTTTTTTCTTTCTTCATTCATTGTTTTTGTTGTTTTTTGGTTAGATGCTAGATATTTATTATTATAAGCAGTTCTGGGTTGGTAACCTCGATGAATTTTTCCATCTGAAATGGACATTTATGTCTCTCTCTTGTGTTCACTTGCTTACTTCTTTCTTCTTTTACTTCCTGTGTGTCCACATGTGCATATGTGTTCATGTGTATGTGTGTACAAAATCCAGGGGTCAGCATCAGTTATACTCTATTGCTTACCACCTCATTCACCCACTGGTTTATTTATTTATTCATTCATCCATTGGTTCATTCATTCATTCATTCATTCATTCATTCGTTTGTTTATTATCTATCTATTGCTCTATCTATCATCTACCTATCTTTTTATTTATTTAGAGACAGGGTCTTTTCCTGAGCCTGATGTGGTTCTAATTATTTAATCCCAGTCCCATGGTTTTTTACCCCACCTAGATCATTTAGTTTCTGGATAATAGACACATACACACACACACACACACCCCCTTTATATTTATAATAAGCTTTGATCAGCACTAAAAGCTGGGCAGATCTCTACCCTCTAAGCTATTAAAATCTATGTTTCTATCAATAACCCTGAGTAATTACTTACTGTGTTTCATCTGGGCTGCTCGTAACTCCAATTGGTCAGCCCTCAGGGCTGTGTTCTCTTGAGCTTGTCTAACCCGTGGTGGTTTCTCCTTCATTCACCTTCTTCCCCCTCATAGTTCAACAACCCCAAAGCCTGGGAAACCTGAACCCCAGGAAACCTAAACCCCACCTGTGTGTCTCATGCCCAGCTATTCGCTGTTGGCATCTTTATTTACCAGTCAGAAATAACGTGGGGGCAAGGTCTGTGTGCAGAGTGTCTCTTGTCCCTGGGACAACCAGGTCTTAGGGACCTTCACTTAGCATTACAATTGATAGCAAAGGACCAAACCTCAACAGCCTGGTGCTCACTGGTTGTCTGCACTGGCTGGCCTATGAACATTGGGGTTTCCCCATCTCTGCCATCCCATCCCCCATTGCCAGAGTTGCAGATGTGCAGCACCCTGCCTGGATATTTACCTGGGTCCAGGAAATGTGAACTTAGCTCCTCACGTCCCCAGGAAGAATTTCTTTAGAGATTTATTTGGTTCGAGGAATGCACATACTCCATCTATTTCCCCCTAGCTTCAGTCTGAATGGGATAAAGCTATGTGTAGTTGTTTACATAGCTCTCCTTGTTCAGTATTTTATTAAGAAACTCAGTGCTTGTTTGTTTTTGGACAATCTGAGCATCTACCTAATGATTATTTTTATTAGATAGTGTGATCTATTATCATGTATAATGTCTTGAAATTTGTATATCCTGGTAGTGAGTTAGTTGAGCTAGTGAGCATATATATTACCACCCATACTTAGCCTTTTGAAAGTTTTCGATTGGGAGTGGCTTACATTCTTTCCTGACCAGCTTTTAGGATTGTAACACTCTATACACATGCATTGTGCTATATAATAGATTTCGCCAACTTTTTCTTTGCAACTGATATTTTGTATTTGACAAATGTCTGACCAACTTTTATGCTTGAAACTTTAATCATTCATTAAAAAAAGACAGTTTGGGCCAGCAAGATGGATCAGCTGAATGAAGTGTCTGTCACCAAGCTTGATGATCTGAGTTCAATCTCTGGGACCCAAATGGTGAACAGAGAGACTGATTTCCTGCAAGTCCTTGAACCTTCATGCATGCTACCACACATATCTGTACCCACACTCACACAGTGAATGAATAATAAATAAATAAATAAATAAATAAATAAATGAAAAACATTTAAAAAAGAAAAAGACTTTTGAAAAAATAATTGTATTAAATTATCTTTGTTCAGATTTTGAGAGATTTTAGGGGCTAATATTTATTGACATCTTGCTTTATTAGAAATCAGTTTGAATTAGAAACTACAATAGGATTGAGTTTTAAAGATTTTTAAAAAGTGGTAACAGTGTTTATTCTGCATTCCTAATTATTTTACATGTTTCATGGAAAAATAAAGATACTTGGTTTATTAAAAGGAATTTAATACGGCTTTATTCTTAGAAACATGTTAGTAAGGGAAATAAGAAGAGGCTTGTTTGAGCTATGGCTTATTTGAGTGATTTGCTGGGACTAGAGCTATGTAAAGACTCTGAAGCCCAGTGAGCATGTTTTGTTTTTATATTGTTGATTGGTAGAAACAAATTTTATCAAAGCTAGCAGATAAAAGGTGGACCAAGATAGTAAAAATATGGAAGTGTACAAGAATAGGTGAAAACAGAAATTTACCCAGGAAGAAAAACTCAAAAGACTGTGACTAAAATTAAAATCTGTGTTTGTAAGGCCCTAAAAGGTATAGTGAGAAGGGTACTCAGCAGTGGGTACAAAACTGGGTACTATGCCCTTTCTTCTACCAGAATCTGTTATTTGGCAATATTTCAATAAGTGAGATGGGTCCTATGAGCTCCTCTCCCATCCACAGCTGACTGTGGGCAGGACTGGTTTTGTAGATTTGAGGATTGCCATGGCCATATCTCGATTAGAAGACGTGGCTCTCTTTTCACAGCCTGTCCTGTCTTCCTGTCTTCTTGCCTCTCTTCTGCGGTGATACCCAAGCCTTACACAGATAGGACAAGTGTTTCCTGTAGGGGTACCCCTCAATTGTCACTGTCCTCAGGATCTTGTCCAGCCATGGGTCTCTGCACCAACCTTTGTTCGCTGCAGGTTTTTTTCTGCGTTGAGGCTTAGAGTAGCATTTATTGGTGCATTCCTGGTTGGGGCATTTGAGACAGGTCATTTGGAGAGGGATCTTGGCTGAAGGGTTTTAGACCTTTTAGATGTCCAGACATTTGGATATAGTTTTTGCTATATTTTTAGGTATATCGTTTAGTCTCAGTTTTTCAAATGAATTGCTTTTCAGAAATGTTTCAGTTTAAATGAATAGTTATTATTTATCCAATTGGAATCTAAGAAATCAGAGACTACTTTATTTTACCTTTGGCATATTGCATTCTGCCTTATTTTCTTGATTATTAGTAAAAAGTGCTAAAAGAAACTGGATATGAAACTCTTTAAGCTACTTTTATATATTAAAATTTTGTATTCAATTTAAGTTGATTTCTTGTAAATATATTCTTGTTCAGAAACCTTCTATCTGCTTTCAAGTAGTAAATTTTTAATGGGATTTTGTTGTAGTAGTTAATTTTAAGTGAGAAATTACTTAATATTTGAAGCTCCTGATTTTTAAGACCTCCTTTCCAATCCCCTAGTCCCTGTGCCACAGGTGTGATTAGGAGTTTTTCCTCAATAGGACTTTATAGATATTTTCAAGCATCCCAAATTGTCCCTCATCAGAAACAGCTGAGTCTGTGGTGGAGGAGTCTACTCTTGTCTTTGATGTCTCTCTTCTTGTCACTCACTGGGCTTCAGTTGTTTCAAATGACCAGACTTTGAGTAGAATCCTGGCCTTGCAATGTTGCCTTTTATCAGTCATGAGAGTGCAGGGGAAGCTGTGCTCTACTGAAGTGGAGACGTCTCCACTCATGTCCCTTGGGCCGTAGTGTCTTGGGTGAAATCTGATTGGATTCTAAGTTGTCTGAAAGGAAGTAGCCTTTCTCGGGGAATACAGAAATTCAATTTTGCATTTCACTGCTGAATTAGTTTTTCTACTTCAGTGGCTAGAAGGTCAGAAAATACGGTCCAGCAGAAAAATGAAAATGTTTGCTCAGATTGTTCTGTGGGAACTGTTCAGGGGGGATGTCGTGGGAATGCTTTTCCAGGGGCTGTGTGTGCACTGTGCTAGAATTAAAGCCGGCAATCTGAAGCTGCTCCAGTGGGAGCTCAGTGATTCCAATGCAGCTACCGCCACCATCCATTTCTCTAACCGCAACACAGTCGCTCGAATGCTTACTGTTTTAGACTTCCCTATAGCCTATTTTTTGTTTTCTCTATTTAGTACCTAGTTTATGAAAAAGTATTCCCAGGAGTCATTCTATAAATGAGTATTTGATTCTTAAAAGGGCCTCATTAAAAAAAAATATTTTCTCTGGTGGCTCTATCTCATTAAAAAATATTTTCTCTGGTGGCTCTACCCTTTAGTAGTTTGTTAAATAGTGTGTTGGAGAAATGCAGTTCTTCTAGCATCAATGTCGTTGTTATTTTAAAATTTGTAGGTGAGGTATGAAGCGTTACAGACGTTATGCTCAGCTCCCCCATCCGACGTCCTGGGCTGTGAAAACTGGACCGCTCTCTGTGAAAAGCTGACCACGTCGCTGTCTGATCCAGATCCTATGTTCACTGTAAGGAGATGGCCACCGCTCATCTGCCTGCAAGGGGGGATTTGATCATTTCCATTAGTAGCTCAGCTATGGGACTTTAGTTCAGAGTTTTACACCACAACAGACTGTAGGCATACAGTTATGGGAAAACAAGATCTCCAGATAACATTTGTCTATTTTTATTCATATTCTTCCATCAGACTGGGGAGCAGAAACAATTTGGGTACCACTTTTGTTATTTATATCAAAGAAAAAGATGCTTGCCTAATATTTGAACACAGTTCAAAGTCAGGAGCAGCAGAGGATATTCTACACTTCTATATAAACGTTGATATGAGGACTTCAGGAGGGGAAAGATATTTTTAGGGTCGTCTTTAGCATTTCAAAGCTTAGAAGAAATATAAATGTCAGTTTGTTGGTATTTTTTTCCTGTGTTTGATAGAAGAGAACCATGCCTGAATATGTTTTCTGTATTTTAGAAAGTTTGTCTTTGTAAACATGTTAAAAGTTTCTAGTTGGCCATTGCAAATTGCTTTATTTAGCTATTGTATATTACTGTGTAACAAGGTTCAGTTCCTTAATTATATTAACAGATTACAAACAATAAATATGTTATAAAGAAAATCGGAGATTGGATCAAATCATTTTGGAGTAGAAGATAAATTCACATCCTTTTATTTTAAGTCCATCTAAATTGCTAGCTACATCATTGCTGTTCTGTAGAACTGTTATGAGTGGTTGAAAAATTACAGATGCTTATGTGTTACTGCAGTCGTAAGCATGGGTTTCAAATACTTGATAGCCTTTGTTCAGTGGGAATGTCTTAGCATTATTGGAAGATATCATTATCCATCTGGGGTCCAATTTCCTAAGAAAATATTAGCTCAGGAGATAGAAACTAGGTCATTTAATTTTATATCTGTAGATTAAAACAATATGAGGCAAGATTGTTTCTATTTAATGGGAACTTGTATTTCACTGGTAGAATTACACTTATGATATTTAAGTGCTTATAAAGAATTGAGGGGACAGGTACCATTTTAGCACCTACTAGTGTCAGTCATATTTGAAACTACATTTAGTTCATGTTCAGTTTATTTTGTGATAAAATTTCAAAATTTTATGTAGTATTGTTTTTCCTCTAGTGAATAGGCACAGTTACTAGAAAGACTCTTAAATACTCCTACAGTTAAATATAAGGAAATAGACTTGGAAGTGTGAGATCTCAAAATGTAGTGTTGCCTGCTGTGCCACTGTCGGATGACACCGTTCCAGTCTCTAGTACCTCTGTGCAAGCCTTCAGCTTCAGTTCACAGCACACAGTGAGCCTTCTGCCTCCGCTGTTCACTCCCACTTCCTGCTGTGACCAGATTTCACAGCAGTGCATTTTGTTGTTGGTTCTGCTATTAGTTGTGGTTAATTTTACTTTTGACTAAATGAAAATGTGCCCTTTAAAATAGACACGTCCTTCACCTGGTTTCTGAGTTGTATATTTTGTATTTTGTGCTTACTTTCTCTTTAAGTATGAAAAGCGTTTGGCTGTGCTATTGTAAGCATAAATGATGATGGGCTGTCTTTTTTTTTTGTAGGACCGGATTTTAAAGTTCTATGCACAGACTTTTACTCTCTCACCGTTACACATGACCAAGGAAATTTATACAAGCTTAGGTATGTTCATTAAATCACTTCAATTGGTGTTCTTCTATATGCACGTAAAATGCATAAAAGAAATGACTTTTTCCAGAAGCATTATGTAATATAATGACTGTATATTTTCACTTTCTTTTTCAGCTAAATATCTGGAGTTATATTTTCTTTCTAGAGAAAATCACCTTCCTACACTTTCAACTGGAGTAGACATAACCAGTCCCAATGTGACCCGCTTGCTGAAAAAGGTATCCGCTAACTACGGTGTACTTTATGTAAAGTAGGGCTATATTTCAGAATTATACTATTTTGAGATCTTTTGTATACTGATTATAGGTTCGCCTTCTGAATGAGTATCAGAAAGAGGCCCCATCTTTTTGGATTCGTCACCCAGAGAAGTAAGTCCCCCACTTCATGCAATGTAAGGTACAGGCTATGTCCCTCAAGTATTTGAAGGACAGAAGAGAACAGTCTTCAGCGATGTACATGGTTCAATATGCCACTTAGTTTTTGTCAGCTTGATACAAAATAGGACCACATAGGAAGTGGGGCCCTCATCTGAGGAATTGCTCTCATCACATTGGCCTATGGGTGTGTTTTCGTAACTAAATTGATACAGGAGGCTTCCCTTCTGTAGGCACGTGGACCTGGGCTGGATAAGAAAAATGGCTTAGTGAGCCAGAGGAAGCAAGCGTGAGGGGGCAAGCCAGTGAGCAATGTCTCGATGGTTTTTGCCCCAAATCCCTGCCTTGAGCTCCTGGCATGGCTTCCTTTAATGATGGAGTATAACTTGTAAATTAAAGTGAACCTGTTCCTCTCCAAGATGCTTTTGTACATGGCATTTATCATAGTAACACAGACACACTGGGATAGAAGGTATTAGTACAGTTTTTGTCGGTATATTTGTATATTTGTGTAAATGGTTCTTCCCAAGTATTTTTTTTTAATACCACTTAAAACATTGTAGAAATGGAATGTTGAGGTCTTGGGTTCACCTGCTGCTTGCTACTTTGGACACATTTCTTAAATGTTCTTTTTCCATTCAGTTTAAAAAGTTCTGATGAGGTTGTAAGAGCATCTGTGAGTCTAAAACTGAAAGTTAACATTTGGACATTAGAGTATTGAAGAACTTAAGTTGTTTTTAGTGCAGAAAAAGTGAGTGTGGCTCTTAACCCCTATAATTTACAGAAAAAAAATTCTCAAGATTACATGTCATAATTACTATCCTGAAAAGGACACACTTGTGGAATAGTCGACTGATTATATCTGCCAAGACAGAGTAATCAGCCCTTAATAATTCTGCATCACTAGGTCTGTCAGATGATCCTGGACCAGAAGGCTGAAGATCGGATGCTCCAATGTTTTGTAGTATAGGGACTGTCCAGGTGTTCAGTGGTCTCTATAAATTGGCTAAGTTTCATAAGCTATGCTTTGTGCTTCCCATAATTTCAGTTAATTCAGTCATTCTGGATTTCTGACTGGGTTGAAGACTTATAGTCTCATAGCCAATCCCAGCTATTTACTTTGAGAGAAAAGACTTGAGAGGATGGTTTTCAGCTGACATTCATTCTAAAGCCAAGAAAAAAAGCCAGGTTCAGAAGTAAATCTTTTAGTTAGGAGAGATGATAGAGGTTCTGTTTAGTCAACAAAAATGATGGACTTGGTATTAGGTCTATCTTGTACCTTACTGATAGAAATTGGTATAGTTATGCTCTAACTGTATTTTGAGAGAAAAGTTTTTTATTTTAACAGAAAGTGTGATATGTAGGAGGAGCTATGGTGAGAGGAGTAAGGAGAGGAAGGGGAGGAGCTAGGAGAGGAGGAGGAGAATGAGAGGAGGAGCTAGGAGGTGTGTGTGTGTGTGAGAGAGAGAGAGAGACAGAGACAGAGAGACAGAGAGAAACACAGAGAGAGAGACAGAGACAGAGAGAGAAAGAGAGAGAGAGAGAGAGAGAGAGAGAGAGAGAGAGAGAGAGAGAGAAAGAGAGAGAGAGAAGAAGAAGAAGAAGAGAGGTGGGGAGGGGAACATGGAGGTGGATGCTGGCGAGTCTCTGCCAGTCAAAGATAGTTGGTATGTCTAGGTTGGGTATTGGGTTACACTTCTGATTGTATGGACATCTTGTTATTGAGCATTGCCAAACTTATAAAGCCTGTGGTTAACATTTTAAAATTAAAATAAAAAAAAAAAGATTACCTGTCACATTGTACTTCCATAAGGATAAGAATATCACTGATCTCACATATACTAACCCTTGTCATTTTTAATTTTTTTTTATATTTTAAAATCACTTCTTTCCTAAACTCAAGGTACATGGAGGAAATTGTTGAGAGTACTCTGTCCTTGTTGTCAGTCAAACACGAGCAAAGCCACCTGGTGTCACAGAAGATTTTGGATCCCATCTATTTTTTTGCATTAGTTGATACTAAGGCTGTGTGGTTCAAAAAATGGATGGTAAGGAAAAATGTTTTGTCTCTGTCATTTTAGGGACTGGCCTATGTTCCTGTGCTTGGTGTGTGCTAAGTTCTCATTGCTTTTCTGCATGTGTTAATGCCTTTAACCTGTACACAGATGGATGTGGTGGTAGAAAGACATCCGTCTCCCATTTGGTAGTATCAGATTTACAGCACGGGGAAGCTATTTTGCCCAGGACTTTTTGCCTAGTCAGAGTTAGGATAGTTTTTTAAGTGGTACTCTATTTGAATCTTTTTAAGGTGAATTATCTGTTAAGGATTCTAATCATCACAATACTTAAAAGCTTCAAAATTTTTAAATAGATGTTGTAGGACATAAGGATTCAGGACTCACTTTTCTTGGGTGTAGAGGACCATGCCTAGAATCAGTTCCTGTTTGCTGCTTCCTGAACTGGACTTAGGCATTATGTTTAATGCCTGAACTGGCAGTTTCCACTGAAGCTTATGACAGCCCCAAACTGAAAGTCGTGTTAAAGCAGTCTTTACACTGTCACTCCTGTCAGCTGAGGTGGAGTAACAGAGTTCCTCTTGTAGCAGTAGCAGCAGCAATACAGACTTCTGTGCTGATGTCTTTTTCACCCCGTCTACCCAGCTCTAGGTTTTTGACTCAGTAGACCAGACAGAGGGCCAGGGACCTGCCTTGTGAGCACTGAGCCTCTCATGTAGTACTCAGCAGGGCAATTTGACGATTGCCTAGCTGCCTTTGCCTTTTGATGTTGATACAAGACATGCCCCATGTATTATCTGAAACATTCCTTTTATACTGTTAAATCTAAGTGGAGAGCCATCACTTCACTAACAGATCTTAAAGGACATTCTAGAAAACACATTCTAATACTGGTCCTGGCTTCTAATCCATTTTCACTACATATTTTTCATGTTATAAAAATATACCATGAACTCAAGACAGTAAAAACACTTGAAAAAGCACCAGAGTAGAACCACAAAGTTTGTATTTTTTATTGCTTTTAAAATATAGTTATTATTGTTATTTTTTTTAACCATTATGTTTGACCAGGTCATGTGCAAGAGCCTAAACTCTCAGACAACATTTCATTTTTTTTTTTTTTTGTATAAAACTTGATGTGTGGGTAGGCAACCAGGATTCCAGACACAACTTAGAACACAACTTTGTCTTTAGTGCTAACCCCTTACATTACCTATGTAGTAGTGTCTGACAAGTCTTTAAAATTTATTATTTAATTAATATTACTTAATTTAAATTAATTTAATTCATTTGCCTGAATCCTTTATACCCCAGATCTGATACTTTTTCTTAATTTTCTCGAAGATAAAACTAGCTTTATTGGAGACGATATGCAAAAAATGTAATGGCACATTAAAGAAAACCCTACACAACACAGGGATAATCCTTAAGTCCTAGGATTATACAAATTTATGTTTGTATAATATATATTAATATGTTTTTTGGTTTAAACAAAAGTGAAATTATAGTCTAATAACAAGCTTTTACACTTAACCTTTGATTTTCAGCGCATAAGTGAATGAGGTAGATTACAAAAGTAAATACCACAGAATTATTGTCAAAGCAACAGAAATTTTGCTCATTCTCTTGTATCCTTTGTGTCTAAGGTCAGGGTTCGCAGTCATACTGCGTAAAGGACCAGGTAGTAAGTATCTGCAGCTTGGGGACTGTACAGTTTTGCAGCATTTCAATAAATGATAACAACTGGAGAGTGTTTCAACAAGATATTATTTACACAAGTGCATAGTAAGTTGATTTGGTTTGAGGGCTCTAGTCTTTTGATCCTGATGATAAGGATTAAATAATGTTTCTTTCTCAGAAATTCTTGTGTGTAAACCAGGTTGGTCTTGAACTCACTGTGCAGTTGAAAATGGACTTGAACTTGATTCTCTCATCTTTATCTCCAAAGTACTGGGGTTATGAGTGTGAATCACCATGCCTGGGAGAATGGGATAATACTAAAAGTAGTTTCATTTAAATACCAGTATATTTTTTTGGTAACACTGAGAAAGGAATTAATGGTTTGTTTTGAAACATTTAAGCCAAAGGGGTAAAAAAAAAAAAAAGCACTGAGTTTTGATGAACTTTGAATAAAAATTCTATTCTAGTGAATTAAAAATTCTATTACCAGAATTCTAATGATGTTTAAAATCATGCCTTATTTTTATTGTTTTTAGATAAAATGAAAGAACTAATTAAAATATTAATGCTGCCTTGCTGGCATAATTTAGCTAAAATAGGTATAGTTTGCCCTTGCTTTCTATAGTTATGTATGTATGTATGTATGTATGTATGTATGTATGTATTTTTATTCTATCTATCTTTGGTCCTAAGGAAATAAAGCCATTTTGGATATAGCCATTTATTTAAAAGTAATATTGGCATTAGGTGACAAAGATGCTGTCTCATTTGCAGAATTCTGTGCGTGTGCTCAGTATACAATTGGTGGTCTTGTCTGCCTCTTGTTTACATATTTTTCCTTGAATAATGCACTGGTATAAATTGGTTTCCTCAACTCTGACCTGTCCCTAAATGACCTACACTATTTTTTATGTAATTAGCGGTCCTGTGATTATTATGCTTGTAGTTCATTGCAAAGAAAAGCCTGCTTGACATTGATTGTAATATTTTACACCTGAGTTATGGTGTGGTTTATGATATTGGAAATGATCGAGGAAATAGGTTTTAAATGACATATCTTTAACATTAACTGCTTTTCTCTTTAATTTTAGCATGCATATTACAGCAGAACTGCAGTACTCAGACTTCTTGAAAAGAAATATAAATGTCTGGTAAGCTACATGTCTGTTTTTATGATGAGAAATAATATTACACAAAGATGTAGTGCCTTAAATATGCAAAACTGAGTGGCAGTGATTAACAGTGGGCAATGAAGCAGTTCCTTTTAATGCGACCTTAAACTACCATCCTGTGAAGTGTAAAGAGATGAGAGTATTACAGTGTAGTAAGGGAAACAATTAGCAAATAGGTAAGTATGTGGCAAATTGGCCATAGTTTTAAGTATGGACATGTGATTTGACTCAGATCAGTTGTTAATAAGGGAAATACTTCTATAAAATATTTTGATACTCTTGAGTGACAGTTCATGAAAAAGACTCAGTGAAAAATGTTTCTGTGTTTTCAAAAATTGCCTTAAATGATACCAGATGCAGGTGGATATTATAAATGTCTTAACACCCTCCCAAAAGAAACCTCACAAAGAAACCTATGTTTACTGCTATTATGGAGCAATGTATAAGGATACTGAAAGAAATTGAAAAGAAATCAGTAAAACATAACACGTGACAAATATGAAAATATGTAATTTTAAAAAAGCATTTAAGAAAGTAATGATTATGGCTTATGTGTTGAGTCAGAACCTTGAGTTTAGAAGCTATCAGGAGGCAGGACAAAACAAATGATCAGAAAGACTAAAAAGCACAAGGAACACATAGATGCAGAGACTCACACACTTGCACACACAGAAATGTTATAAAAGCAACTGTAAGAAAGAAAGAAAACTAAACAGAAAAACAAAACCAAAACAACACAAAACACCCCTAAAGAATACCATTGAGTTTGTTTTGGGCCGGAGAGATGAGTCAGTCTTGAAAGACTAGACTCACAACCAAAACATCAAGAGTTTGTTCTGTGTTGGTCACCTACTTCTGGGTATGGGGCCTGCCTTTTAAGTGTTACTTATATAACCAGTGAGACTCTTGTTAGAGAAAACTAATTTTTACTTTGTGAATGGTTATCAATTGGAGATAGTTTCTGGGTTAAGGATAGGGACTTGTGTCTACTTTCCCTCTCAGTGTTGGAGCCCCATCTGGCTTTGTGCAGGCCCTGTGCACTGCCATCGTCTCTGAGAGGTTATATGTGCATCAGTCCTGTTGTGACTAGAAGGTCTTGGTTCCTTCGTGACTTCAATCACTGACTTTTACAGTCTTCATGTCTCTTCTGCAGACTTTGCAGAGCCCTGGGGGGGGGGATTTGATCTCCCCTTTAGGACTGAGTGTTCCAAGGTCCCTCACTCCCAGGTCCCTGACTTCTCTCATTTCAGGATTTTGGCCACTCAAGCAGTGTTAGGTATGTGTTCCATGCAGTTATAGACTGTGGTCTTAAATCCAGTCAAGTATTGGTTGATTTCTCTCCTAGTTAGGGTTACTATGGCTGAGATTAAACACCATGACCAAAAGCAACTTGGGCAGGAAAGGGTTTATTTCATTCACAGTTCTATATAATAATTACTCATCAAAAGCAGTGAGGGCAAGAACTCTACAGGGTAGGAAACCAGAGGCTGAAGCTGATGCAGAAGCCATGGAGGGGGGGTGCTTACTGGCTTGCTCCTCATGGCTTACTCAACCTGTTTTCATATAAAACCCAGTAATACCAGCCCAGGGATGGCACCACCCACAATAGGCTAGGCCCTCCTCCATTAATTACTAATTAAGAAAATGCACTACAGGCTTGACTATAGCCCAGTCTTGTGAAGGCATTTTCTCAATTGATGTTCCCTCCTTTCCATGACTAGCTTATGTCAAGTTGACATACAACTAGCCAGCATAGTTACTGCTACAACTTTTGTGCCACTATTGACCCAACATATCTTTCAGCTAGGTCACAATTGTAGATCAAAGTGTTTGTTGCTGAAGAGTTGGGTTGAAGGCTCTAGGTGGTCAGCAGCTTGAATTCTTCATGCTCAGTGAATTATGTGGGCATTATCTTCAGCAGTACGACCTTACCATCAGTATGTAGAGAACAACCAGTAGTTCTGTCAATAGCACGTGTGGTTTTGGGTTCCATGGGATCCGTCGACCAATAATTCAATTAGATGTAACCTATTCCTGGCACTGGAAATTTCATTTGGCCATGAGATGTTTAGCTGGGGCTTCCTCTCTCCTGTCGTCTAGTTAGATTTCTTTCATCTGTGTAGATGCTTCTAATGTAGTGGGTTACCATATGACTCAAATGGCCCTTAGTTGTAGCTATCCCTCCCTGCATTCCCTTCCTTATCCCATTCTATCTCCCCCTTTTCATTTTATCCTCTCTTTCTAGGTCCCCTTGTCCCCCATTCATCAGTTACTATTCATTCTATTTTCCTGTCCTAGGGAAATTCTTCCCTTCTCCCTAGTGCCTTACTTTGTATGTACTATGTGGTTATACAGGTTGTAGCCTGCTTATTGAAGACTTTACAGCTAACATCTGCATCTAAGTGATTACATATCATATTTGTATTTTAGAGTCTGGGTTACCCTACTTGCAATGATTTTTCTAGCACTATGCATTTAACTGTGAATTTCACGATTTCCAGCAACTGCTATTTTAGATCACTTTGGATGACAGTCTCATTTTGTTGGAAAATGTGTTGAGAGTTGTACTATAGAGAAGTGTTAAAGCAAAAATTGATAGTTAAGAGGCTGCACAGTAAATGAAGAACTAGATAATAGAAGTCTAAGTTAAGACTGTGACAGCGTATTGGGATAAAAAGATGATTCAGGCATGGTGTATTTAGAAGGCAGAATTTAGAGGTTGTGGCTTTTGAATGGGCAGTTGGTGGCACCTTGGAATGATTAATGCCCTTAGCTGAGGTAAGGGACACAGTAGGAGAAGAACATTTTCTGGGAAAGATGCTGCTGCTTTGATGTGGTCGGTTTGTGTGTACTGAGTGTGAGAGGCACAACCAGAGCTAGGTCCGCACCTCTGAAGTTTGATTTAGGCAAGGTGTAAGTGGAGAGAAAATCTGAAGGCATTCTGTGGATTAAATGATTCTCTGGGATGATGCACACGACCTTGCAGCTATGCTTCTGCCTGTCATGCTTTATAATGAAAGGAGAGGAGAGACTGAAGTAAGAAAGAAGATGTATTCAGATGCCTAATGGCTATGAAAGGGTAAGATGCTAGCTGTCTTTTTCCATTTGGGTTCCCAAAGGCCAGTTTACATCTTCCAAGATTGCCTTGTGATAAGTTGTTACATACTGTCTGTGGAGAGGTCCTTTAGAGACTCTGTGACCAGATTACCTGACTGATTTTGATCTGGAGTCTTAGATTAGTAGATTGAAAGCAGATGTGCAATGTGAACATCTGTATTTGTAGAAACGGTTTAGGTATATGGGAAGCCTTCTCACCAGTCTTAGAAATATTAACCAAACAAAACAACAATCCCAGAAAAAGAACCTCCATGTGACCATAGCCTACCCATGGAAAAGTAGCATGGTCCTGCTCTCGTACCATACACCAGCTGCTGTTGTCTGTTATTCTTTATCTTAGATACCTTTATATTTTCAATTCTTATTCCTTTATTATACGCTAGCTGTCTCTACCACTTGAGACTAGTCAGCAAAAATATCAACAAAGTCTGCTCTCACCAGTCTTTATCTTACTGAGGGCAGCTATTTTGTTCATAAATTATAAGGCAGAATTATAGAATTAAAAGGCATCTATAAGATGTATGTCTGTAGGTCAGGAGAGATGGCTCAGTGGTTAAGGGCATTTGTTGCTCTTATAGATGACCCAGGATCGCTTCCAGCACCCACATGGCAGCTCACAACCACCTATAACTCCATTTAAGGGATTCAGTACATTGTTCTGGGCTCTCAGGGCACCTGAGTGCATATGGTGACCAGAAACACACACAGGCACATACACATAAATAATAAAAAGAAATAAAATTTAAAAAGAAGTATGTCTGTGGTCAAGGGTTTTGGAAATCTCTGCTGTGAAGAATGGAAACATGATAATTGTGACCTTTGGGGGCAACAAGATTGCACACTTTTTTTTTTTTTTTAATAAACTGTTACCTTGTTCTTTGGAATTTGAGATTTTTTAATTAATATTTTATTTATTTACATTTCAGATGTTATCCCCTTTCCCCATCCCCCCTCCCATAAACTCCCTATCCCATCCCTCCTCCTCCTTTTTGCTTTTATACCATTTTAATTACGTGGAAGTATTAAGGTCAGTACTAGGTTGAGGAACTAGCAACACATTAGATGCAAATAAGACAGTAAACACAAATAGTAAAAGAAAAAGCAAGGCAATAAACAAAGTCCCATGATCACTCCTGTGACCACTATTTCTAAGGGTTTATCAGGATGACCAAAATATCTGAGCCTACTTCCATGTCCTAGTCCAAAGTCATTTTCATGCCTGAAGCCTACTTCTTTGTTCTAGCCTAAAATTTATATTCCTGCCTGAAATTACTTCTTTGTTCTAGCCTAAGATTTAAATTCTAGCTTGAAATTACTTCTTTGTTCTAGCCTAATGTCAGATTTCTGCCTGAAGCCAATTTCCTTGTCTTTGGCCAAGATTCCTGCCAAGCAACCCCAAAAGCTCTCCACATCTCTCCCTTTTTTATTTCATAAACAAGACTGAGCCTGTCTTAGGTCATTCAGACAAGAATGCCTTTCTTACCTGTCATGGAATATGCCTTATCAAAAGCAATGCATTTCTGTCTTAGGTTGGTAAAGCTCAGTGCTGAATCCTACCAGTCCTTGCCTTGCCAGCTTGTTAAATTAATAACTCTGTCTGGGGGTCCATTTTCAGTTTCAAGTCATGCACTTTGGCTGCCAACATGTTGACAAGCTTTAACATGATGGGCAGGAATACAAGTATTCCCAGGACAACAAGGGCTAGCGTGATCAAGCTATATATGCCACTTTTGACGCTTGACCAAAATGGAAATATTGACCTGTAGCCATGGATAATTTTATGAGCATTATCTGAAGCATCAAAGATCAGCAGAGCAGCATTCTTTAAATTCATAATCTCACTCTGCAAAGTTAGAACATCCAGAGAGGTGTTAGAAGTATGCCAAATACTCTGCAAGTATCTTTAATCTTTTTCCTAATTATAATGACTATCATCATAAATTTTAGAAGTAACACAACTCCATTGGTATTTGGCATGACATTCAAGATAGCTCCTTACTGTTAAACTCTGAACCTCCTTCCAATAATTTGAATAGGATAAAGAGCATCAATCCAATGTTCCAAATACTTATCTAAATCCTCTTCTATACTCAACACATTAGTAACATTTTTTTTTTTTTGTTAAATGATTAACAAAAGTAGCTGTCTTAACTTCTTGTGTCAAAGAAATTTCAGAAGCAGTGGTGCTAGCAATCAATGTAATTAAAGCTGTTATACCAGCAATAATCAAGCCCACTACCCTCTTGCTTCTGCTGAGTTTGAAAATTTTTAAGGACTGAAAGACCTGAAGGGGTTTGCAACCCCATAGGAAGAACCATAATATCAACCAACCAGACAGCCCAGAGCTCCCAGGAACTAAACCACCAACCAGAGAGTACACATGGAGGGACCCATGGCTCCAGCTGCATATGTAGCAGAGGATAGCCTTGTTGGGCCTTAATGGGAGGAGAGGCCCTTGGTCCTGTGAAGGCTCAATGCCCCAGTGTAGGAGAATGCCAAGGTGGGGAGATGGGAGTGGATGGATGGGTTGGAGAGCACCCTCATAGAAGGCAGATGGGGAATAGGAAGTTTCTTGGAGGAGGGAATGGGGAAAGGAGATAACATTTGAAATGTAAGTAAAGAAAGTAGCCAATAAAGTAAAAAAAAAAAAAAAAGAAAATTTTTATTAGCTGTCAATGATTCTGATCTTTGAGGTGGAAACAAGTGCTTGATTCATTTGGCATGTTTCTGGGTAGTGAGAAGAAAAGCCTCCAAGGCGAGGGAGCTGAGAAGAGACTTTTATAATAACAGGCACTGACTGATTCTGTTGGGTAAACAGTACATTTAGAATAAGAATGAGACTTTATTTCTATAAATATAGTTTATTATTTTAAAAAAGTTTAAATATGCATGCCTATATGTGTGTCTGTGCACCATGTGTGTACCTGCTGCTTGCAGAGTCTAGAAGGTTTTAGATTCTCTAGAACTGGAGAACATATGGTTGTGAGCCACCATGTGGATGCTGGTAATTGAACCTGGTCTTCTGTAAGAATGAGTGCTGTTCAACCACTCTAGCCAGCACCTATTGTTTAAATTTTAACAATTATTAACAAGTATAGGAGTAATTTTTCCAATATCTGTTTTCTTAAATTAATTTTAAAAATTAGCAAGCTCAGTGACATGATCTCACATGCTTTTTTGTATACACACCTCCTTAGGCTTTTTAATAACTCTGATTGATGTTTGACCTTTTTGATACACAGGCTATGTACTTCAGGAACTAATCAGTTGATATCATTCTTTCTTTCTCAGATAACTACAGCAGTTCAACAGTGTGTTCAGTACTTGGAATTGTGTGAGGCTATGAAAACTGATGAAATTTTGGGACATCCAAAGCATTGTGGTAAGCATTGTTTTCTCTATTATATTAAAATGGCTAACTTATTAAAATCAAACTAGAAATGGCTTAAATTTCTTTAAAAAAATTTTTTTTTAAAAATTGGATATTTTATTTATTTACATTTCAATGGTGATCCACTTTCCAGGTTTCCCCTTGGAAAACTCCCTACCCCATTCCCTCTTCCCCTGCTTCTATAAGAGTGCTCCCCTATGCACCCACACACTCCCACCTCACCACCCTAGCATTCCCCTACACCGCGGCATGCAGCCTTCACAGGACCAAGGGCTTCTCCTCCCACTGATGTCAGATAAGGCCATCCTCTGCTACATATGCAGCTGGAGTTATGGGTCTCTCTATGTGTTCTCTTTGGTTAGTGGTTTAGTCCCTGGGAGCTATGGGGGGTCTGGTTAGTTGATATTGTTGTTCTTCCTATGAGGTTGAAATCCCCTTCAGCTCCTTCAGTCCTTTCCCTAACTCTTCCCAGTTGGGGTCCCTGTGATTAGTCCAGTGGTTGGCTGTGAGTATCCACGTCTGTCTTAGTCAGGTGCTGGTAGAGCCTTTCAGAAGGACACTCATACTAGGCTCCTGTCAGCAAGCACTTCTTGGCATCAGCAATAGTGTCAAGGTTTGGTGTCTGCAGATGGGATGGATCCCAAGATGTTGTGTTCTCTGGATGGCCTTTCCTTCCATCTCTGCTCCATTTTTTGTCCCTGTGTTTTCTTTAGACAGGACCAATTCTATGTTAAAATTTTTACGATGGGTTGATGGGTCCATCCCTCAACTATGGAGTGTGCCTATCTATTGGAGGTGGTCTCTTCAGCTTCTATACACTGCTTGTTGGATATTTTGGCTAATGTCATCTCTTTGGGTCCTGGAAACCTTTTGCTTCCTTGGTGTCTGGGACTTTCTAGTGGTTCCCCTCATTCTCTACCCCTCCCCCACTGCTACATATTTCTATTCATTTTCCTGACTCTCTGGACTTCTCTCTTGTCTCTTCCCATATATAAGGGTTTTGAAAATGTGCATATATATGAAGTGGTAAGCACATTTTACTCATACATACCCTTCTATTTTCCCCTTCCTTACTTCCCATCCCATTCTCCTTTATTCTCCTAGATGGTTTAGCCTGTGTTTTACTATCATACATACATGATATTAAATATACATATAATTATTATATATGATTAATTGTATATAAATCATATATATTATATAATATCACAGGTATATATGTATATGTGTATTTGTATGTACATGATTTATATGTATGTATAGACATGATTTTATGTGTATGAAATGTTGTTAGTAAAACTTAGGACATATTTGTCTGAGATTGGCTTAATTTCTTAATATGATTCTCCCTAGTTGAATCTATTTTCTTGAGAATGGCATAAATTCAGTTTTCTTTGTATCTGAAAACACTGTTAATCATACACACACACACACACACACACAGAGAGAGAGAGAGAGAGAGAGAGAGAGAGAGAGAGAGAGAGAGAGAACCATTGTGGATGGTGATTAATAAGACTGATATATAAACATGTCTGGTACAAATGACTGGGAGTTCTTTTAGGCGTCCGCCCAGGAATGGCATATCTAGATATATGGTATTCTTGGTTTGTGTTTTCTGAGGAACTTCCATACTGATTTCCATAGTTCTGGGGCTAATTCACATTTCTAGCAACTATTTTAGGGTTCCCTTATACCCGTGTCTTCCCTGAGTTTGTTTCTATACTGTTATCTTTTTATTATTATTATTTTTACTGATATGGGTGTTTTGTTTATGTGTATGTCTGTGTACCACATTTATGCCTGGTGCCTGTGGAGGCCAGAAAAGACATTGGATTCTCTGCGTTGGTTGTGAGCCACCATATGATGCTGGGAATTGAGCCCAGAGCCTCTGGAAGAGCACCAAGTACTCTTAACAGCTGAGCCATTTCTCCATCCCTAGTCATTGCTTGCTTCCTTTATGACTGTCATTCAGATTGGAGTGAGATGCAACCTTGGTGTATGCTAGTTGGCATTTCTCCATTGGTTAGTGAGGCTGAATTTTTCATATATTCTTTGATCATTTCTGTTTCATTTTTTGAGAACTGTCATTCTTTCTGATTGGGGTGTTTTGTTTCCTGTTGTTTTGTTTTTGGATTTGCTTGTATATTCTAGATGTTAACCTTCTCTCTGATGCATAGCTAGCACAGTTTTCCCCTATTGTGCAGGCTGCCTACATTCACTTTACTGCTGTCTTTGTTGTACAGATGATTTTCACATGAGGTCCCATTTGTTGACTATTGGTTTTATTTCCTGAGCAACAGAGTCCTATTGAGAAGTGTGTCTTGAAGTGTCTTCCCTAAATTTTGCTCTAACAGTTTCAGAGTACTGTTTTGAGATCTTGGATCCATTTGAGATGATACACACACACACACACACACACACACACACACACGCACACACACACACTTACTTTCAGGTTGAAAGATAAAGATGCAGTTTCATCTTGTACACAAAGATACCAATTGTCTCTGTACTATTTATTGAACAAGCTGTCTTCTCCAATGTGATTGTATTTGTATTTGTTTGAATTGTCTTGGAACCGTGAGGTTCTGTTACTTTGGTCCTAGAGGATAAGCTGAAATCAGGTTCCTCCAGACTTACTATTTTTGATAAGAATTGCTTTGACTTTCTGGGGTTTTTAGTACTTTAATGTGAATTTTAATATTGTTTTCAAGTATTTCTATGACAAATGATGCTAGAAATTTTTTTGTTTATTCAGTTTACATCCCAATATCACCCCCCTTCTCCTCCCAGTACCCCCTCACATAGACCTGTCCTCATTTATCCCTCCTCTTCTTCTTTGAGAAGGTAAAGCTCTGCTCTAGGTATCACTTCCCACACCTTCTTGCTACCCTGTCTGTGTCTCCCTGCCCCATCAGGTTGTTGCAGGACTAGGTACAGCATATCCCATTGAGGCCAGACAAAAACAGTCTATTTAGGGAAACTGGATCCATAGGCAGGCAGGCAGCAGATTCAGGGAGGGCCCCCACTCCTGTTGTTGGGGGCCAAGGTGCTCACATGTAACATATATGCAGGAATTCTAAGTCCAGCCAGTGCTTTCTCTTTGGGAGCTGCCAAGGGTCCAGGTTAGTTGACTCTGTTGGTCTTCCTATAGAGTCCTTGTCCTCTTTGGGTCCCTCAATCCTTCTCCCAGCTCATCTATAGAGTCTTTGAGCTCCATCTAGCATTTGGTTGTATGGGTCTCTGCATCTCTTTCCATTGGCTTCTGGGTTCAGCCTCTCAAAGGACAGTTATGTGAGGCTTCTGTCTGCAAGCATAACAAAGTATCATTAATAGTGTGAGGGATTGGTTCTTGCCCATGCGATGAGTCTCAAGTTGGGGAAGTCATTGGTTGGCCATTCCCATAGTCTTTGCTCTGTGTTTGTGCTTATACATCTTGTGGGCTTGATGCATATTGGGTTGAAGCTTTTGTGGGTGAGTTGCTGCCCTTTCCTTCATTGGAAGTCTTTCCTGGCTATAGGAAGTGGCTACTCCAGTATCCATATTCCCCACTGCTAGGAGTCTCAGCTAGAGTGCCCCAGAGACTACCCTTAGGCCTCCCCCATCCCAGGTCTCTGGTATGTCCTAGAGATTGTCCCCTGGACATTTCCCTTCTTATCCCCCTGTTCTCACTACTTCTGATTCCCCACCCCTACCTCACTCTGCTCCTCATCCCCTCTCTCACCTAGTTCCCTCCTTCCATTTACCTCCGGTATCTATTTTGATTCTTCTAAGAGAGATTCAATTATCCTCCCTTGGGCTCTCCTTATTTGGCTTCTCTGGATCTATTGATTATAGCATGGTTAACCTGTACTTTATGGTGAATATCTACTTATGAGTGAGTATATACCATGCATGTCCTTTTGGGTCTGAGTTGCTTCATTCAGGATGATTTTCTAGTTCCATCCATTTGCCTGCCAAATTCATGATGTCCTCATTTTTAATGGCTGAGTAGGATTCCATTATAAACGAACTACATTTTCCTTATTGATTCCTCAGTTGAAGAACATCTTGATTGTTCCCAGTTTCTGGCTATTAGGAATAAAGCTGGTATAAACATAGTTTAGCCAGTGTCCTTATGGCATGATGGGGCATATTCCCAGTTTTCTGAGAAATCATCAAATTGATGACAAGTTTGTACTCCCATCAGCAGTAGAGGAGTGTTCCCCCTTGCTCTGCAACCTCACCAGAATGTGCTGTCCCCAGAAGTTCTTTTATTGTTCAGGATTGTTTTTTTAGCTATTCTAGGTTTTTTGTTTTTCCATATGAAGTTGAGAATTATTCTTTCATGATATTTTAAGCATTGTGTTGTAATTTGGATGGAGATTGCATTGAATCTGTAGATTGCTTTTTATAAGATGACCATTTTAATCGTGTTAATCCTACTGGTCCATGAGAATGGGAGATCTTTCCATCTTCTGATATATTCCCTAATTTCTTTCTTCAAAGACTTGAAGTTCTTGCCATATAGGGCATTCACTCTCTTGATTAGAGTTACAACAAAATACTTTATATTATTTGTGACTTTTGTGAAGGGTATTGTCTCTTTAATTTCTTTCTCAGCCTGTTTATTGCTTGTATAAAAGAGGGCTACTGGGTTTTTTGAGTTAACTTTGAATCCAGCCACTGTACTGAAGGTGCTAACCAGCTGTAGAAGTTTTCTGGTAGAATTTTTAGGGTTACTTATGTGTACTATCATATCATTTGCTAATAGTGATACTTTGACTTCTTCCTTTCCAGTTCATCTCCCCTTGATCTCCTTTAGTTGTCTGAATTCTCTAGTGAGAACTTCAAGTAGTATATTGAAGACATTGGAAGAGAGTGCACAGCCTTGTGTTGTCCCTGATCTTAGTGGAAATACTTTAAGTTTATCTCCATTTAATTTGATGTTGGTTGCTAGCTTGCTTTATATTGCCTTTATTGTGTTTAGGTTTGCCCGTTGTATTCCCGCTCTTTCCAAGACTTTTATCATGAAGGAGTGTTGGATTTTGTTAAATGCTTTTTTGACATGTAGTGAGATGACTGTGGGTTCTCTCTCTCTCTCTCTCTCTCTCTCTCTCTCTCTCTCTCTCTTTCTGTTTTTGGTATCAGTTTGTTTATAAAGTGAATTATGTTGATGGATTTTCGTATATTTAACCACACTTGCATCTTTAGGATGAAGCCTACTTGATCTTGGTGAATGATGTCTTTGATTTGTTCTTGGAATCAGTTTGCAAGTATTTTACTGAGTATTTTTGCATCCATGTTCATAAGGGAAATTGATCTGAAATGTTGAGTCATTGTGTGGTTTAGGTATCAGGGTGACTGTTGCCTCATAGAATGAGTTTGGCAGAGTTCCTTTTCTTTCTATTTTGTGGAATAGTTTGAGGAGTATTGGCATTAGCTTTTCTTTGAAAGTCTGGTAGAATTGTGCCCTAAAACCATCTGCTCCACTGCTTTTTTTGGTTGGGAGACTTTTAATGACTGCTTCTATTTCCTTAGGGCTTATATTATTCAGATATTTATTATTCAGAGTATTCAGATAGTTTATCTGCTCATGATTTAGCTTTGGCAGTTGGTATCTGTCTAGAAAATCATCCATTTCATTCAGGTTTTTGAGGTTTGTGGAGTTCAAGTTTTTGAAATAAGACCTAATGCTTCTTTGAATTTCCTCAGTGTTCATTGTTTATATCTTCCTTTTCATTTCTGATTTTGTTAATTGGAGTCCTGTCTCTCTGCCTTTTAGTCAGTTTGGCTAAGAGTTTGTCTAGCTTGTTGATTTTCTCAAAGAAACAGCTCTTGATTTTGTTGATTCTTTATTCTTTATATTGTTCTTGTTGTTTCTGCTTTGTTGATTTGAAGTCTGATTTTGATTATTTTTTGCAGTCTATTCCTCCTGGGTGTTTGTTTCTTCTTTTTTTCTAGAGCCTTCAGATATACTTTTAGTTTGTTACTATGAAAATTCTCCAATTTCATTATGAGGGTACTTAGTGCTATGCCATTTCCTCTTAGTACTGCTTTCATAGTGTCTCATAAGTTGTGCCATTCTTTTCCTTGAATTTTAGAGAATCTTTACTTTTTTTCTTTATTTCTTACCTGACCCAGTGATCTTTGAGTAGAAAGTTGTTCAGTTTCCATGAGTATGTAAGCTTTCTGTTGTTTCTGTTGTTGTTGAAGTCCAGCTTTAATCCATGATGATGTGATAAGATGCAAGGGGTTGTTTCAATCTTATTATATCTGTTGAGGCTTGCTTTGTGATTGATTATATGGCCAATTTTGGAGAAGATTCCGTGAGGTGCTGAGAAGAAGGTATATTCTTTTGTGTTTGGGTGAAATGTTCTGTAGATATCTGTTAGGTCCATTTGAACCATAACCTTTGTTAGTTTCATCATATCTCTGTTAAGTTCTGTCTTGGTGACCTGTGCATTGGTAAAAGTGGAATGTTGAAGTCTCCCACTATTAATGTGTGTGGTTCCATGTGTGATTTAAGCTTTAGTAATATTTCTTTTATAAGTGTGGATACCCTTGCATTTGGGGCATAGATGTTCAGAACTGAGATGTACTTTTGGTGGATTTTTTCTTTGATGAATATTGTGTGTTTCCCTGTCACTTTTGATTACTTTCTGTTGAAGTCTAGTTGATTAAATCCTAGAATCACTACTCCAGCTTGTTTCTTGGGTCAGTTTGCTTGGAAACCCTTTTTCTAGCCCTTTATACTGACATAATGAC
The DNA here is from genome assembly GCF_004785775.1 of Grammomys surdaster. NCBI lineage: Eukaryota > Metazoa > Chordata > Mammalia > Rodentia > Muridae > Grammomys > Grammomys surdaster. The sequence goes on from NW_021604660.1 coordinate 1,477,808, forward strand.
TATCTTTATTGCTGAGATGTGTTTCTTGTATACAACACAGTGATGGCTTCTGTTAGCCTGTGTCCTTTTACTGGAGAATAGAGTTCATTGATATTGAGAGATATTAATTGTCGGAGTCTAGCCTTGATATGGATAGGAGTTCTCAACTGGAAACAAAGATATCTGGAAGGTGCATAATAAACAGACAGACTACTTTTTGGATACAAATTGACAGCCAATTATTCAAGGCTTAAAGGCCCTCTCTTCTCTCTCTCTCTCTCTCTCTCTCTCTCTCTCTCTCTGTCTCTCTCTCTCTCTCTCTCTCTCTCTCTCTCTCTCTCTCTCTCACACACACACACACACACACACAGCTTGAGGCTGCACATACCCTGCATTCTCCTGCGAACTCTGCTTTTCTCCTTTGCTCTCTTCTTTTCTCAAACTCTCACACTCCTACAAACCTCTGTGCATTCCCCTTTCACTCTCACACACATCTCACACACGTCTCACACACACCACATGCACTCTCCTTTCACTCACGCACACTCTCCATACACACCTCACATGCTCTCTTCACTCACTCTTCACACTCTCTTTCACATTTTCTTTACTCACTCTCCACTCGCCTCATATACAACTCATGGGCATCTATCTCACTCTCACCTCACTCTCCACATGTTCTTCACATGCTCTCCACATGCTCTTCACATGCTCTCCACATGCTCTCCACATGCTCTTCACATGGTCTCCACATGCTTTTCACATGCTCTTCACATGCTTTCTTGCCTTTTACTTGCCCCAGTCTTTTATTGATACTCCAAAAGCAGGTAGAAAAAAAGACATCATATGATCATTGCCAAATCAAATAGAAAAGAATAACCACATCCCACAGAGAATCAAGAATTACAGTTGTTCCTCAGAGTTTCAGGCTTCCCCTATTCTCAGGCCTATGATCAAAATAATAATAATTACAAACTTATCATTATTTAAACTTTAATGTTTGACTTATTATACTTCAGAGCTCAGAGCTCCAAGGTCAGCTACTTGCATTTTCCTGTGAAGCTCTAATGATAAATGACATGGGCAAAGCAGCCAGTCAGTGGCCAGAAAGACTCAAGTTAACCCTTAACTCAGTAGTTCCACTAGCTTTCTGCTTCTGTACATTGCACACAATGACTCTCCTAAGAGTCCCAGTGTTTTGACTTAGTTTTACTAGTATAAGATTTTATGTATTCTATGCTTTCTTATCCAGGAACCACTCTTAAATGTTTTGCAAAACTTATTTCATAACTTCAATAGTTTTTTCCTTTCTCGGAGTCCCAATGTTGGCTCTAATTAATTTTCTAATAATTTCTTCAAACTTTCTTTGCAAGTCAAGCATTAATCTGCAACTACTATTGTACAGTTATTGCATCGTTTCTAAGATGAGAACACACACCATGCACCTGGGCCATTAGGACTGTGCTGTGCCCCGTACCTCAATTTTTAATTGTTTAAGAATCATTATATCAAGGAACATCTAGTTTCACAGAGTTCATCAGAGCAGAAGGAGAAAGAAATAGGAAATCCAGATATATTAGAATGATTATTCTTACCAAGGCCAACTGAAAAGCAGTCACACACAAATGGAATCTATAGAGCTGTTGTCCAGGGCTAAGGTTAGGAGAAATTGGAACAACTGTTTTTTTACAAAGAACTGCTGCAGGCTTCTGAGATATCTCCATCCTGGGTTGCTGCGGGCAGTCACTGTCATGATATGCTGTCCCCAGCAATTAGTGACCAATGATTGATCCTTTCTTATTTTGTTGCTTGTGGTGGTTGAATCTGTGTGTGTGTGTGTGTGTGTGTGTGTGTGTGTCTGTGCGTGCTTCTCTTCTATTGGTTTTACTGGTGTGAAAGTATTTATTTTTTGTGTTTTCTTTGGTGTATTTAGCCTCATTTGGTTGGAGTTTTTCTTCTATTATCTTCTGTAGGGCTAGGTTTATGAAAACGTATGGTTTAAATTTGGTTTTGTCATGGAATATCTTGTTTTTTTTATCTCTGGTAATTGAAAGTTTTGCTGGGTATAGTAGTCTGGGCTGACATCTGTGGTCTCTTATGCTCTGCAAAATCTGCCCAGTCCCTTCTAGGTGTTAGTCTCTCTGTTGAGAAATCAGGTATAATTTTGATAGGTCTGCCTTTATATGTTACTTGGATCTTTTCCCTTGCAACTTTTAATATTCCCTCCTTGTTCATTATATTTAGTGTTTTGATTATTACGTGGCAGGAAGATTTTCTTTTCTGGTCAGTCTGGTGTTCTGTCAGCTTCTCATACATTTATAGGCATATCTTTAGGTTAGGGAAGTTTTCTTCTGTGATTTTTGTTGAAGGTATTTTCTGGACCTTTGAGCTTGGAATTTTCTCCTCCTTCTATTCCTATTATTCTTATGTTTGATCATTTCATAATTTCCTGGATATTTTGTCTTAGAAACTTTTTAGATTTGTATTTTATCTTACCAATATATTGATTTCCTCTATAATATTTTCTGTGCCTGAGATTCTCTCTTCCATTTCCTGTATTCTGTTGGTGATGCTTATGTATGTAGTTCCTGTTCTCTTTCCTAGATTTTCCATGTCCAGAATTGCCTCAGTTTGTGTTTTCTTTATTGCTTCCATTTCCTGTTTCAGGTCTTGTACCTATTTGATTGTATTTTTTTCTGTATTTCGTTATCTTCTTTTAAAGTGTCTACTTGTTTAAATTCGTTTTCCTGTATTTTCTTTTTTCTTTTTTCTTTTTTTTTTTGTTTTTTTCGAGACAGGGTTTCTTTGTGTGGCTCTGGCTGTCCTGGAACTCACTCTGTAGACCAGGCTGGCCTTGAACTCAGAAATCCGCCTGCCTCTGCCTCCCAAGTGCTGGGATTAAAGGCGTGCGCCACCACCGCCCGGCTTTTCTGTATTTTCTTAAGGAACTTATTTATGTCCTCTTTAAAGGTCTCTATCATCCTTATAAGATTGGATTTAAGGTCCTCTTCTTATACTACAGTTTCATTAGGAGATCCAGGGTTTGTTGCAGCAGGCATAGCTGGATTCTCATAATGCCATATTGTCCTGAGTTTTGTTGAATTTGTTTTTGCACTGTCCTTTAGGCATCTGGTTTTCCCTGGTGTTGGCTGGATGATTCTAATGGCAGCAGGACTTCTCAGGAAGGTGGGGGAGCTACAGGCCAGACAGTGGAGGTCAGGGTACTTTGCTGGCTGTATCTCAGGTGACCCCCACTGGCAAGAGATTAGTGAGGCAATATTCCAAACTGGTAGTTCTTGGGGTCCCTGCAGGCCTCCATGGGAAGCAGGATACATTTGGGGTCCTACAGGGTTCCAGAGGTAGATAGTGGAGTTCAGGTTTGCATGTGCAGCACACCTCTGCAGGCTGTGTCCCAAGCGTGCCTGGCTGAGAAAGGATTGCTGGAGTAGCGCTCCAGGCTGGTTAATCTTAGGGCCCTGAAGGCTTCCTCAGGAAACAGGATGCTCTTGGGGTCCTGCAGGCTCCTGGTGACCCACCGACCTACCTGTTTTTGTTTCCTTGATTATTGTTTTTCATTTTCATGTCATTAATTTCTCCTCTGATCATCGTTTTTCCTTTTTGTTTAGCAATTTTCAATTTTGCTTGTTGTTTTTCCAAAGTCCTTAGCTGTGTCATTGTTTATCCGATATCTGTCTGGTTTGCTAACAGTAGAACCTGCAGCTAGCTATAAGTTCTCTTCCTAGAACTACTCTTGTTGTGCATTGTAGCTATTCCTTTGTTGTGTTTTAGTGATGATTTGTTAGTTGTTGCTGATAGCAGGGTAAGATCACTTTCATTCATATAATATATATATTTGGTGGTGGTGATTTGAAAATGCTTGGCCTCAGGAGTGGGTCTATTAGGAGATGTAGTCTTGTTGGAGGAAGCGTCTCGCTGTGGGCTGGGCTGTGAGAGACCTTTCTTCTAGCTGTCTAGAAGCTAATCTTCTCCTGCTAGCCTTCCGATTAAGATGTAGAACTCTCAGTTCCTCTAGTGCCATGCCTATCTGGATACTGCCATGCTTCCTGCCTTGATGATAATGGATTGAATCTCTGAACCTGTAAGCCAGTCTTAATTAAATGTTGTTCTTTATAAGAGTTGCCTCAGTCATGGTGTCTATTCACAGCAATGGAAATCACAACTAAGATGTGTGTGTGTGTGTGTGTGTGTGTGTGTGGACACCCACTTCCACCCTGTGTGTTTCTCTGCCAATTTTTAATACAAGCCTCATAACTTGGCCGTCCCTTTCATATGTGATTGTGTAATCTGATTTTCTTAGGTTTCTTTTAGTACCAGTGCTTTTATTATTTATTTCTTCTCCTGTCGCCTCATCCACAGTGACTGCAGAAGTAGATATTTATTACAAAGTAGTGAACTTCATCTAAGACGTTCATCATTTTACTATGCATCACCAGATCTTCTTTTTCTTTAAATAATCATTTAAAAAATTTATTATTTTTTTTATGTTCCCTGGTGTTTTGTCTGAGTTCCCTGTCTGTATCTCCATGTGTGTGAGGGTGTCAGATTCTGGAACTGGAGTTACAGACAGTTGTGTGCTGCCATCTGGGTGCTGGGAATTCAACTAGGGTACTTTGGAAGAGCATCCCATGCTCTTTACTGCTGAGCCATCTCTCCTGCCTGGCATCATTTGTTTTTTTATGCCATCTTTCTTTATATTTTATAGATCAAGATGTTAATCTGATACATTTTGTGATCCTGCTATTGTTATTTTTCTAAGCAAATAAGTTATTTCAAGAATATGAACATAGTTTATAATTTATTCTTGGGCAAATTCTTAAACTGAAAGCAATGAAAAAATCTTCAAAGATAAATAATTGTTTTTTTTTTAAAGCCAGTGCATGTAGTAGATGAGAAAGCATTGAAGCCCTTTTTTATTTTTCACAATAAGTTTGTGTTACTTCACAGATTTGTTAACTTTTCTCATTTGTTGATATTAGAAGTTGCATCTCACACTTGCTCACCCTCATCTCCGTTGTATTAGCTTTTCTTGGATTTGCTTTTACCTAATGGAGGGTGTTTCACTGTATTCTTTTGTCACTTACCTCCAAATGCTTCTTCGTTTCTCCCGTGTTTGCCAACTTTGGATTGGTACAGCCTTCCACTCCTTCTGGCACTCAAGGAATTGAACAAGGAGCATATGCCATAAAGATAGGAGGGAACAAATTTAGATTCTTTTATCTTGGTTAATTATGTATTAGTTTGGAATCTGGCTAGATGTTATTAAGATTTGGATATAAATGTTGTCTGTCATAGGCTAATGTGTTTTAACTACTTGTTCTTATCTAGAGGCGCTATTTTTGGAGGATGTGGCCACTTTAGGAGGTGGGCTTTTGCTGGAAGAATGGGTCGGCTAGGAAGCATCACTTGAAGGTTCTACCTTGTTCCTGTTCTGGACTGAGCTGTCTTTGCTTCCTGATCTACCAGGTTGTGAACAAGTAGTCTGGTGCTCACAATTCGATAGGACTTGTCCTATTAGTGCCCTCTCTGCAGAGGATTAGTTCCCTCTCAGGAGATGGGCTACATCCCCTGAACTAGGAGCACAAATAAACTTCTTTGTAATTAAGTTGCTTTTGTTAGGTGATCAAGAGAAAGTTTTAGATCGGGGGTTCGGTAACATGCTAAACTGACCTTGTGGTTTTAAATCTCTTTGAATGCTTTGTGAGAGGCATCTGAAAGATTTTGGAGGTTTGGACTGGAGAAGCACTATAAGACATCAAGTAACACTTATTAGATTATTCTGGTCAGGGCTCCAGGGACCAGTATGCCAAGAGAAATAGAGACCAGACAGTTTATTCTTGTGGGATTTCACAGGAAGTAAGGATGATATCAGGATCTTGGCTAAAGTCCACATCATGGGCATGTGGAGTCCAGAGTCCAACTTCAGATACTGTTCCTTTGAGACTTTCTTGAGACAGAATCTCTCTCACTGGCATAACATTTGCTGAACTGGCTGAGCTGGAAGGCCAAGGACCCTTGGGAGCATACTTTTCCTGGACTGAGATTACTATAAGTGTATGCTACTATGTCTTCTTGTTATTGTTGTTTGTTTTATTCTATGTTTAATGTGTTCTGGGGATGAAACTCAGTTTTCTTTCAAAGTAAGCAGGTTTTTTTTTTTACTTAGTTATACCCCATTTCATCTGAATAGTCCTAAAGTTCAATGAATAGATTAACACCTTGTAGAACTGATACTCAATACTCCTTGACCATAAGAATGAGGGATAAATAAATGGAGAATATATATTGGATTATAATTATTTTAGAAATTCTAATTTTTGTTACAAAAACAATTGTAATCAGTATGACCTGCTGTATGTATTACAAGCTGAATATCCCTTATTCAAAATGCTTGGGAACAAAACTATGTCAAATGTATTTCAGAGTTTATGCAATGTTATGTTAGAATAATTCCATAGACTTTATCTGTGTTGGCTTTTTATAGGTTGCTCTAGTTTCATATATTTTTCTGTGACAAGTAGATGGCAATAGATAGGAGGAAAATATTTATTTATTTGATGATTCCAGGTTCTAGTCCATTATTATGGGGAAGTTAAGAAAGGAACTTAAAATACCACATCCACAATTAATTAATATAGAGAATGAAAACATGCATCCTTTCTTGCTTGTTCTCACTTAGCTCTTTTATGTTATTCTGGATCCCCTGTCTAGGGCATCGTACCATCCATAATGGCTGGAGTCTTTGTATATCAGTTAAAAATTAAAACAACATGCACACATTTCTCATCAGCACTCTCTTCCTATTGGTTTCTAGGTTGTTTAAGTTTACAGTTAAAACCAGCACAGTGGTAAAAATGAAATACTTTTTCTGTTGACTTCTTCACACCTTACTTTTTGAAGTCTGTCTTTAGTGATGGATAACTCCAGCAATATGATGATATTTTTTTTTGGTTGAACACTGACAACAGTAGTTACTAATTTTATAACGATTACTTTCCCTTTGGTCTATTATAAAAGGTAATATGAAATAATAATAAGAATAACTATTTAAAATTTATACCAGTTGTTTCTCCAATATAGATGATATTAGGTTTGATTTTCAGGTAGGGTTGAAGACAAGTGTTGTGAAATATAATATTAAGATAAATGTTTTTGTTTGCATCTCTTTTAAGGAAACAAGCAAAAAAATTTCTACTACTCAGGACAAGAATTGCAGTATATTTATTTCATTCACTCACTGTGCCTTTTAGGAAGATTATTGATCTATACACAAGGCAGGAAATTATTCCCCATCAAGCTGAAGAATAGAAAAGGTAAGTGGAATTAAGACCATGAGTAGGAAAAGGTATGATAAGATTTACAGCACACAGGTTCACATTGATAAACTTGACTTGGTAGCTGTCTTGGTTACTGGTCTGTCACTGTGAAGAGACACTGACAGTGGCAGCTCCTATACATGAAAGCATTTAGTTGGGGCTGCATTGCAGTTTCAGAGGGTTAGTTCATTCTCATGTCTGGGAGCATGGTGATGCTCAGGCAGACATGGTGCCGAAGAAGTAGCTGAGAGTTTTACATCCTGATACTTAGGCAGCAGGAAGAGAGAGACACTGAGCTTAGATTGGGCTTTTGAAACCCCAAAACTCATTCTTGATGACACACTTCCTCCAATTAGGCCACACCTCCTAATCCTTTTCAAGGAGTGCCACTCCATGATGACTAAGCACTCATATCAGTGAGCCTGTGGGGGCCACGCTTACTCAAACTTCCATCTGCTATGGTAACATATTAATTTGCTCTTTATTGTTTTAATAAAACACTGTGATCGAAAGCAGCTTGATGTTGAGAGGCCTCATTTCATCTTATAGCTTATAGGCTTACAGTCTACCATGAAGGGAACTCAGGAAAGTAATTCAGAATAGAAACCTGGAGAATTCAATACAGAAACCTGAAGCAGAGGCCATGGAGGAATGCTACTTTCCATCCCATGACCAAAAGCAAGTTGGGGAGGAAAGCGTCAATTTCACTTTAAAGCTTCTAAGTCCATCACTGAGGAAAGCCATGACAAGAACACAGAACAGGAACCTGGAGACAACAAGTGATGCAGAGGCCATGGAGGACTGTTGATTATTGACTTGATCCTTATAACTTTCTCAGTCTGCTTTCTTATAGAACTCAGGACCACCAGCGCAAGAGTGGCACCATCCAGAATGAACTGGTCCAGCCCATATATATCATTAATTAAGAAAATGTCCTACAGGCTTGCCTACAGCCTGATCTTATTTTCTCAGTTGAGGTTCCCTCCTCTCAGTGACTCTAGCTTGTGTCAAGTAGATGTGAAAGAGCCAACCCAGGATGATGCTGGGGAGGATAGCATATCATGTATTACTACATTGTTTTTATCCTGTCTCATTTATTTTAGCAAATAGAGATCAGTTATCATCTTTAATTCTCCAAAGATATATCTCTACTAGGAACACAGTATAGAGTAGAGTTCAACAAACCTTCTGACAGTAAATATTGTGGCCTTGGTAGATAATATGCCATGTTTATGGTCATGCAGGAAAGTTAACATAGTATGCCTGATGCTGCTTTCCTTAGAATGGCCTGTTGGCAAGCTTGGCTCTTGGCTGCCATGTGGGGAGTTGGGGTGATAGTAGTCCCAGCACTAATAAGGACACTTAAATTGTTTGTAGACTGTTCTCTGTGCCTAAACTGCTTGTTTAAGCCAATATTTTCATTTATGCTGAGCACCAGGTTTGCTTTTGGGACTTTACCTTTTTGGTAGGTACTGGGCAGAGGACATCTGTGTGTCTACCTTCCCTATCAGAACCTCAGGCACTATATCTCAAGTGAGGTTTTCTGGAGTAATTGAATGTATTTGTCATGACTCCCCTGGGAGAGGCTCTCACGAGCTTGTGCCTGGCTTACTTTGGATTTCGTCTTCTGTAACCTTTGTTTTTGATTTTGCTTTGCATAGTTTTATTATAACGTGTCGTGTGAACTTGATTATATGAGTCCTGTGGGCCTTCCAACTCAGGCAAATCTGAACATGGTTTCAGGACCTCTGTTACATTTTAAAAGTGGAAACCCCATTCTTCGCTTGTCAGCCTTATCCTAAGAACTGTAGTTTATTGATACTGCTCCAGAGTCTATTCATTGTGATGCTCTTGTCTAGGTGTTTTATTTGCTCTAATTTATTTTAGCTCCTTGAGAACCGACAGGGCATTATGTTCTTCTCTTACAATGTTCAAGGCTGTGTCATATAGTTTAAGACAGAGTGGGGACATCATGAGCTTTTCAGCTAAGGAGGTACTATTTCATATGGTATTGCTGGATTTTACAAAACTATAAAGACTAGTGAATACATTTGATATTTTTGCAGGTATTCAACTTAACTTTACATGCCTCTCATCTGTAATAAATTTAGCATTTTATGTTCTTTTTTTAACTACTGTATTTGCTCTATAAACAATCATAGCTCATTTCTAAACTGAGTTTGATAATAACATAAACTAGCAACCAACTTTAAATTACATAGTTTTTCCAGAATATTTTAATGAAAGAGTTTATAGCAAGTCTTGGTGAACTGTACCTGTGGGCCTAACTTGGTCTTCCATCTGGTTGGTGTCCTTCTGAGCTAAGCCTGTATTTTAACTATTAAGTAGACTATTTTGTGCCATGTGGAAACAAATGCTAAATACTCATAGTCTATTTGACAAGTCATTATACTCATTATTTATTTGTTGACTGTGTATGGATAACGGTACTACAATTACCAGCTTTTGTCTTTTTGATAGAGATGATCTGGGTACAAAGCTGAAATTACTTAATACCTAGTCTGTGATGGAAAAAAAATGCTGACCATGTTCTGCTGTACTAAAAATCTCAGCAGAACCAACGTATTAAGATGAGTTTTACTTATCATAACGGAATTGGCTTAAATAGCCCTCATGAGTCTCAAGTATCTGTTGTGGATTTACATGATCTGCTACAAACAGATGGCAGAACTGTGCCTTAACATAGCAAGGCTCTGGGATAGGAGCTGCCCTCTAACTGTGCTCTCTTCTGGAGTGATGTGTGTTGGGTCATAGCTCACTTCTGCCCGGCTTTATATATTAATTAAGATGCAATTTTATGGATGAGTGGAATGAAGTTATATATTTTTTAGGTTGTAAGTACGTTACAAATTATTTTTTTTCTTTTGTAAAGATTCGGTATCCCTCACAAATCTCCTGGTTTTGTTTACTCAACTTATCTATTACTCACCAAGTTGTCCAAAGATGACATCCGTCGTGTATTCAGGTAAATGCTTCCTCCCTAAGTTGATTGGTTGATTGATTAACAGTGGTGGACATTCAACTCCTGATCCATCTATTTTAAATGGAGAAAAAAGTAATCAAAATGTTTGAGTGTTCTCTTGGCTAGGTGTTTGAGTTACTTACTTATTCTGATAAATGTGTTTATTAAGACTCTGTATTACTTGTAAGACACTACATTGGTTCCAAAGTAAGCTATGAAATTTAATTTTGTTCATAGATGTTTTAAGACATTTCTAATCTATTAATGTTTTAGTGTAGAGTTAGTTTGGCTGAGAATTGTGATGTTTTCTTAATATCAAGATGTTCTCAAGAGATATCAGGAGAAATTTTATTAATTGATTGCTGTCTTTTTGGATTTTCTGCCCTTTGTGTTTCTGAGGTGTTTTGAACAGCTTGCTGGTTTTGGTTTGTCCTAGTTTAAGGTTTTACGATTGTAGTGATGAAACATCATGACTGAAGCAACTTGGGAAGGAAAAGGTTCATTTGGCTTACACTTTCACTTCACTGTTCATTATTGAAGGAAGTTAGGACAGGGACTCAAACAAGGCAGGAATCCAGAGGCAGGAGCTGATGCAGAGGCCATGGAGGGGTGCTGCTTACTGGTTTGCTCATCATGCCTTTTTCAGTCTGCTTTGTTATAGAACCCAGGACCACCTGCTCAGTGGTGGCTCTACCCACAGTGCACTGGGCTCTCCCCCATTAGTCATTCATTAAGAAAATGCTCTAATGGCCTGCCTACAGCTTGATCTTATTGAGGCATTTCCCCAATCGAGGTGTTTCCTCTTGAGAATGACTCTAGCTTATGTGAAGCTGACATAAAGCTAGCCAGCACAACTGAACCCTTGCCAACTTGATAGAGAAACAGAACACTAGTAAGCAACAATCTCTACTTTCCATTCATCCTCAAGATCCCACATTAATAAGATCATCACAATATTAAAATATTCTAAAATTTAAAAGTCCCATAGTCTTAAACTTCAAACCCCTAAAAATGTAGTCTCTTTAAGAATCCAGGGAATGGGAATAACATTTCAAATGTAAATAAATAAAATAACCAATAAAAAATAAAAAAAAAGAAATCCAATCTTTTCTAAGATCCAAAATCTTTTAAAATTCAGCACTCTCAACTGTGCCTCCTGTCAAATCAAAAATAAATTTTCTTTCTTCAAGAGGGAAAAACTAGGGCACAGTCACATGTTTCAAATCCAAAAATTCAGTTGTTTTCAGGATCTTCTTTGTTAAGTGTAAAGTAAAAGAGAATCTCTTCATATTTTATTGTAAATTGCCATTTTCTTCTATGCATGTTGACCAGCTTATAAAAAGGTTTAAATTATTACCATTTAACATTTATTACTTCTCCTTTTCTTTTGTATGTCAATAAAAATCATCAAAGTAAAACATAGTATCAGAAATAATAATGTAGACCATAATCTTTTAAAATTGGGAAATAGCTTGGAAATGCTAGCACAAATTCTGAGAGAGACTGGAGTAAGAGAAAAAATGGATTGGGCTACATATTAGTCATATAATACATGTGTCAGCCAGAATGATTTTCCTGTTTGGTTATAATAGTGTATTGTTCTTAATGCAATTTCTAGACCTCTTCTGTCTTTACAGCATTTATATGATAGAGTAGTAGCTTAAGACCCCTGCTACATGCTTCTACAGCATCGTTTAGACTGAACATGATCTTCCCTTGTTAAAGGTACTCAGTATTATGACTTACTGTCTAGTCAGCTGTCTGTCTTCTCAGACTGTTATGTTGAGTGCAATGCTCAGTAAGCATTTACTTCTGTCATGTCAATGGGTAAGTACATGCCCATAGTGTTTGTCATTGCAAACAAGGCTTTTCATCTGGAACTGAATGAAATGTTTCATCTGGAACTGAAGAAAAAGTCCTTTTTCTTCTGGTCAGATATGAACTTGAAGCTAGCATGCTTATGGAATGAAGACTAGTGTAATATTAATTAAAAACCTTGTTAGTTTTATACTGTTTCTAGGACACTCATGTCACATTTGTGTTAAGGAAGTTAGATTGAATGTGGCCTTTTGTGGTCACGCAGTGTACCGCCGTCTGGAGGTGTCCATTCTTTGGTGTCTTCCTTTTGCTTGTAGTTTAATCTGAATGTTTCATTTAATTTCTTACTGAGCCCATGTACCCAAGTACATTAAGAAAAGGCAAGCAGTAAGTGTAATGAGCTTGTTTTCTGAGAGGTTGAAAGTTGAGTCTTCTTCCACCCATATCTTCAATATCAAGGTGTGATTTGGGGTCTAACTGAAAAATGTGATATTGTCTTTTGCATTTTTTTAAAATTAGCTTGAAGAGATAGTAAGCTAGATGAGTTAAGTTTCATTTTATAATTCTCATCTGGGCTTTAGTTGTATGATTTTTTTTAAAACACCCAGTCTCTCTCTGACCCTTGTGGAATAGCAGCCAGCACACAGTGAGAAACAGAAGTAGACAGTGCTTTCACTTTCCACTTTGTCCTTTCTGGTTCTCAGAGAATTATTCTCCTGCAAGTATGGTGACCGACGTTCTGCGGATGCTCTGCGACCAGAAGGAATGTGCCGTTGAGTGCTTATACAACAGTACAGTGACAGAGGCGCTTCTCCAGCCCATTCATAACCTGATGAAAGGAAGTGCGGTGGGTGTCACTGAAGAGGAAGAGGAGCCACTTCAGTGGCTAGTACTGGTCAACAGCCAGTGGCTCTACATTTCTCACATGGTTGTGATGTTTTCCGACAGATATTTCCTACATGTATTTTTTGGTTTTTGCACCTGAGGATCTTTATTTGTTAGGTCATAGTCTATGCAGTTATTTGATTTATTAGTTACGATGGGTGGTAGGAATGTATACCCACAGACCACAACTTATTATTTTTTTCTAATGAAACTCAGTTCTGTTGGTGGGAAAAACTTAGAAGAAAAAAGTTATACTATTAAGAAGTTATTTGTCTCATGAATGTAATAAATCTTGTGTATGTCTTATGTATTCTAATGACAGTTTTATAGCTTTTTGGAAATATGATTATATTCCTAAAGAGTCAGCTCTGCCAGGAGAGCAGTGTGAACAAGTGTGAGACAGAGCTGAGCAGCCATGCTGTCTTCTCAGTGCACCTAGCTTCTCATGTGAGAGACTTTCACCAGAGAATAAACTGAGGTCGAGGGAAGTGGCCAGTTCCACTTCAGACAGCCAGCATGTGGTGAAGTTGTTGTCCTCACCAGGACTGCCATATGTCTAAGATAGCCCACCACTTCTCTCATGTAAACTCTGGCACAGTGACGTTAGAGTACACACAGAGCTGGGAGTTAAGCTGTCTTTTATGTGCTTGGTAGCCTCTTTATCTGTTTCTTCTCCCTTCTGGGTCATGCCACACTTCACTGGGCCACAAATACGTTGTGGGTTGCTGTTGAATGCATTAATGCTACTGTTTTCAACTTGGCATTTACCAAGTTTTCTGTATCTATGCACTGTTCACATTTTCTACATAGTGTTATGATACACTCTGTGTTTATTCAATCCCCTCCTCCCGGGAGTGAAACCTTCTGTGTGTGAAAATGTCCCCTGGGTTCTACAGTCAGCCCTGTGTTTTCACTCTTATTTGCAGTTTTTGTATTGCATTTATTTATTTATCTTTCTATTTATTTATTTGGGATGGTCTTCACATGCTGTGCTGTGTATGTAGAGGTCAGGTGAGAACTTTGCCACCACGTGGGTCCCAGGGCTCAAACTCGGGTCATCAAGCCTGGTGGCAAGTGCTGCCTTGCTGGCTCTGAATTGTTCCCTTTTTAAGTATAGGCTAGTTCACTGACACACAGAGGCTCTCTAGTACCTAATTTAAGATAATCAGCATCACCTAAGGAGGCAGTGCTCTGTCAGTGCTCACCAACACAGAAGACAGTAAGGCATGCTCACGCCTTTAAGAAGCTCACTCTAATCACCATCTAAATGGGAGATATTTAAAATGAGCAACAAAAGTTCTAAAGCAAAACTGTTTGCATGACAAAATATGTGGACACAGGTATAAGTATAAGTATATGAGAGAAGGAACACATTTTAGATACAGGTGTCAAGAAAAGTAGTTTGTATGAAAACAGATTATCTAATAGAGTCGGATGGATGGATAGTTGTGTGTGTGTGTGCGTGCACACATGTATATCTACGTCTCTATATTTTTGTGTACACACAGCATACACACATATACATATGAATATGATGTACATAAATACATACACAGAAACACACATGCAAATAATTTTTTTTCTTGGGACAGGTTTCCATATATAGTCTAGATGGACCCGAGAGTCTCAATCCTCCTGCCCCATTTAGTGTCTGAGTGCTGGAATTACTAGATATGTATATGCAGGTAGTTTTTTCTTTATTATTGCTGTGACAAATTAACTCAAGAAAATAGCTTAAAAGATAAGAGGTTAGACATCTACTACCTAATTATCTCTAGAGTCATGTAGTGATCTTCTACCATATCAGTGGTCTGTACTGGGCTATATATGTATAGAAAAGAATAGGGCATGCTTATGTTAGCTCCCAGTTCAAGGGGCAGTCTGTCATGGTAGGGACCTAGGAGCTTGAAGGACCTGTTTATGTTGCACCCCACAGTTAAGGAATGGAGACTAACACATACTACTACTCAGCAACCTTCCTACACTTATAGAGTCCTGGATCCAAACTAGGGAATGGCACCACCCACAATGGATATATCACCACCAAATTAGTTAATATAATCACATTTAAAAATACATAGACTATGCACATTAGCATTCATACAGGCATAAGGCAGTAAGTAGACCCTAAAGACAATGGAAGTTTCTGTAAGCAGACATCATCATTAACATAATTTCTGGGTTTGAATATTTGTTTTTGATGTTTTCTTACATGTTGGCCAACCTATTAATGCTTCCAACTTAAAATGAGCATGCATAATTGGTCCAATTTGTTTTTTGAGTAGGCAATATTATTGGCTGTTATCCAACTCGTGAACTGGCTGTCCCTTGTCAATTTTTATCCATCTAAGTATGTAAGGGGATGGCATCAATTAGACAAAATCATAGTGTATTAGATAGCATATATAACACAATGAATTTGTAGGAATGTGGTACCTGGAAAATGGGAGAAAATGCACATTAGGAGGGAACTATCACATTTGGTAGCCAGAATCACACATGAATCTGTACCACAGACAGTGAGTCTGAGTAACTGTTTTATATAAAAATCTTGAATTGATTTGCCTAATCAGCTCTGCTGGTAAAAGAATATCATCTAATGACACATGTACCTCAGATATATTATGTCACAACCAGCAGTTGTGAAGGTTTCTGTCGTTGTGCTTGCCATATGACTTTATTAGACTGCATACACCATCCCTGCTAGAGTATACAATTAGATGATTTGTCTTGTCATTATTATTATTATTTTAATGTGCAGGCTGCTCCGGATTGCTCTGAAACAGCCCTAATTCACATAGCTGATATTTTGGCAAGAATCGCTTCTGTAGAGGAAGGACTTATTTTACTTCTGTATGGAGAAAATATGAACTCTTCTGAAGAAGAGAGGTGCGTGTACATTTTGATCTGTGTAACTATTTGGGTGTAGTTAGGTTTCCCGAACAGGTACACATTAAACTATCTTTGATAAGTCTTTTAAAATGTTTATCTTTTTTTCTGTGTATGTATATGTATATGCCTGCATGAGTTTATGTGCACCACATGCATGCATTCAGGCATCCCCAGAGGGCGGGAGAGGGTATTAGATGCCCTGGAAAGGGAATTACAGACAGTTGTGAGCTACCATGCAAGTACTGGGAACCTGGATTCTCTGAAAGAGCAGTAAGTGCTCTTAACATGGGAATCACCTCTTCAGCCCCTGTCCTATCTAATCTTAGCTCACGGTAAGGATAGCAGCATCATTCCAGATGGGATCCAATATCCTCTTACCTGCTCCCCAAGACTGTCTCACAGGCTTCTGAAGCCACAAGTAGTTGGTTCAAGTCAAACAGATTCATAAAGGCACACCTTTCCTATCACCCCGTCCTAGCTCCACCTTTGCCCATGGTAGCCTTGTGGTACTTAGACTTCTAGTGGTTTCAGACTCTGTGCTTCTGATGGTGTGAAACTTCAGCACACCTGTGAACCTATAAATGTGTTTACTCTTGGTTGGTTAAAAATGACATCATCTATGTAACCCTGAGACATTTTCTTGGGTGAGTACAGAAAAAACATCATTTTATTTTAGCATTGTGCTCTTCTTTCAGCTTGCTATAATTTATTCAGATTCCTCCCCACTCCCCCTTTAGTAGATAGCAGCTTGTGCCTCAGACCTTGGCTCCCTAGATGATACTGTAATGTGCCCAGCCTGTTGAGATGATGAATTACATTAATCGGCTTTTATGCCAAGCAGCCTTCTCAGGGTCTAAATCCCACCTGGTTGTGGTGAACATTCCTCTCCCCCATTGTGGCTTTGAGTTTCTAGTGGATCTGTGGATCTTTGCCACATTGACAAATGACATTAGCCTCAGAATCTGGAATCTTTTTATTCTTTGATATTGCTAAAATGCTGGTTTCATAAGTTAGAAGTGATTTCTCCTGCTTCGATCTTGTGGAAGGAATTGTAGAGAACTGTTATAACTTCTTTAAATATTTGGTAGAATTCATCTGCGAGACACTGTGTGCCTGACATTATCTAATTCTTGTAATTACTTAACTTCTTTATTAGATGTATAAACCTTTTGGGAATTATTTCCCTTTGTGTGAAATTTAGCAGGTTTTTGTTTTTTGTTTTTTGTTTTTTTTTGCAGAGAAATGATCCAATTATTTATCTATTTATGGTTTAGAGTTACTGGTAATGTGCTCTTACTATCTTGATAGTACCTGGGATCAGTAGTGAAAAATCTCAGCTCTCATTTTGGTACTAGTAATTTTTAGTTATTATTATTAGTCTTCTTCTTCTCCTCTTCTTCTTCTTCTTCTTCTTCTTCTTCTTCTTCTTCTTCTTCTTCTTCTTCTTCTTCCTCTTCTTCCTCCTCCTCTTCCTCCTCCTCCTCCTCCTCTTCCTCTTCTTCTTCTTATTTGTCCTAACTTGAAACTTTGTGGCTTTTTCTAGAAAATCACATTTTGATCTTATTATGTGTGCATATATGCTTGTGGATGTGTGTGTGTGCATTGTGTGTGAACAATCTTCCTGGGCTGACTATGTGAGTATGTGCGTGTATGCATACATGTGAGTTGTTTGTGTGTATATGTAAGTGTGAATGCATATGTGTGTGTATATGTGTGTATGTGCACGCATATGTGTTTGTTAGTGTTTTGCATATGTGAGTGTGTATGTTAGCATGTGTGCATATGTGAATGTGTGTATATGTGAGTATATGTGCATATGTGAGTGCATGTGTGTGCTTATGCACATGGGTGAGTGAATGTGTGTGTTTAAAGCACGATATCTTATTCCTGTTGGAATACAGTAAATTTGTTCACCTCTGTGAATAATGAAGTTTCATCATATACTTTCCCATTTCATCATTTATTTTCCCTCCATTTGTTTTTAATCTGTTGTTTTGAGTTCTTTTGTTACTCCTTAGATGTTTAAAAAACTGTTGGTAAGGATTATAAGGGCAGTTGTTGGTTGTGGCTGTTACTTTGGTTTTTGTTGAAAATGCACGGAATTTTACGGAAAAAGCCCTACCAAAGCCTCCTGCAGTTACTTGCCTGAACAACTCCACACATCTTAGCAGGAGTCGGTGTGGAAGTGGTGCTGGATCTCAGGCCTCAGCATGTCCATTTTGATTTGATCTTCCCTCCTGTGCTTCCTGATCTCTGTGCCTTTCAAGAAGTCCCCTGGTTGGCAGCATGCAATTTTAAGTGGGACCTGGAGGATACAGTTTTTTATAAACTTCCTTCTAGCCCCTCATGCTTTTGGTGCTGTTTTGTTCCCAATCACAGAGATATTTAATTCATCAGGTACTCGTATGCTTTTTCAGACTTCCTGAAGCGAGTCTGATATACCTGGCTGTTGCACTATGGCCAGTGACTGGCACTTTCTAGGTTTACTCAGCTGTTCTGAATTCCAAAGTCCAAAATTCCCCATCATCTTTTCCATTTGCATTGTTTTGGAGGGTTTTTAAGCATTTAAAAACTAGTTTTACTTATGAATTTTAGAATTTGTAGAGGGAACAGAGAGATGTTATGCATTTAGTTTGTCGGTTTGAACTGGAGCTATTGAGTATTTAACACTCTTTTTTTATAAAAGGGACATTTATATTTTATCATGAATTTTAAGATCTTTTCATCTATTGCTCAACCTTCTGCACATTCATTTTTTAAAAATAATGCCTTACTAATAACATAAACCAGCCTTGAACTGTGATCCCCCTCAGTCTGTCAATCCTAATTGTATGTAAGTTCATTAAATATCATCGATTTTGGGTCTGGGTAATTTTGTTGTGTGATGCATTTATTTATTTGCAAGGTTTTTTTGTAGTAAAGTTTATTAAACAAACAAACAAACAAACAAACTGATTAGAAACACGAAAAAAAGTGCTAGTATTCCTGGCCCTATATCCTTATATAAGTTTTCTGTTTCTGCATGAATATTGTTAATTTGGATAAATCAGGGTTTTGCCAGTAACTGCCTCTGGGGTGTACACGTGGTTTTGTTTTAAAAGAAAGGTTCTGTCACATTGAAGTGGGACAAACAACATATAAACTACCAGGAGTGACTTCTAGTTATCATTGGGTAGTACCCTGATTGTTTCCTTAGTAGAAAGGCTGGAATGTTTGCAGATGCAATTAGAAAGAGTCTGGCTCATTACTTTTTGTTTTTCACAGTGGAGCGATGAGCAGCTCACTAGCTGTAAAAAGGAATTAGGGGGCTAGGAAATGTCTTAGCAGGGAAACATGCTACCTACTAAACTACATGGCCTGTGTTTAATTGCTGGGATGCACATGGTAGATCTGATCCCTGCAGTTGTCCTCTGGTCTCCAGGTTGTCCCGTGACTGTTATATACACCCCACCCCCAACAGAATTAGCAGTAATTTTTATGGACTGCTTATGATGTTAGCATTGACATTAAGTGGAAACAGAGAATGGACAGATGAATGTTTATAGACTGCTGCCCTCTGTGGACAGGGCAGTGTGAACCATCTGTTTGCTTATATCATGTAGACAGATTGAAAGGCAAGGAAAATGATTAGTTCCAGGGAACAGAAGAAACATACATGGAGAAATGTTCTCCATGGGATATACATTGATCATACTTAGATTTTAGTTTAGAATTAAATAGTTGCTTTGGGTTCCAAATGTTAAACCACATAAAGAAGAAAGAACTCATAAGTTTTAAAACCTGTGAAGCTAATGAGTAAGCAAGCTTAACAGGCTGGTTAGTGACAAAGTCGTGTAGAAAGAAACTTACTTCAGGTAATCTCAGCATGTTTGACTGTAGTTGGGAGTAGTGTAAGGGAAATAATCTTCAATGCCAGCTGCATTTGGTATTTTGTTATGGATAGTAAATAACTAGGTAATAGCACTTGGAACTAAGACTTTTTCAGTGTAAGATACAATATAAAATCATAAAGTAACAAGTAAAATTTTGACTCCTCAGCTCATAATGGAAATACAATTATGAACTTACTTTTTTTCTAAAAAGATAAATTTTTTTCATGTCACTACCCTGTCAAAGGCCTAGAAGCAATGATATTGAGAGCAGATTCCTGCATTGAGATATCTCTGTATCTTCCTTTTTTCCCCATGAGGGGAGACAGGAAGCCTTGAAGAAATGACTATTTCTAGGTCAGGAATAAGAAGTATACAGAATCATCCTTACATAATTTTGACTCTAGAAAACAAGGTAGCTATTTAAAACTCTCAGAATAGCACCAAAAGTTCCTCAAGGAGGATTCTTCTGTCTTTAAGATGTGTAACTTGAGGATCAAAAATTAATGGGTACAACAGTGTGAAATATTATTAGGTCTATAAAAACATGGATTAAAAATATTAAAATAATAAAAATATAAAAATAGTAAAAATAAAGCACGAATGGACTGAAAAGTTCTTTTTGATGGTGCTATGATACCAAGTATATTTATTACTTTGCAAATTGATATTAGAATATTTCCAACTTTCCTTTACACACTGTACTTTAACAGGTTACCTAGGAAACCTTCTTTGCAGAAGTCTAGTTACTAAATACCAACAAAATTCTTGAATCAGAAAGATTCATGAAATGCTTCTTCATGATATCTTGGTAATCACCACAATAATTACTAAAATCATCAGTGAAAATGCCTTTCTTAGAAGAAATGCCTGTGAGCTTCTACCTGCCAAGCTAACTTTCGATATCACCTAAATTGTTTCAGTATCACCTAAATTGGGACCACGGAATAAGTAGCTTACACAGGAGGCGCACATCACTAATGAAGGTGTTTACCTAGGAAGAAACGAAGAACTAAAGTTTAAGCATCAAGATCTAATTATTATCTTCGAGACCATTTGAGGAAATAGGAAATGTGTTGGAGGATTCTGTGGGGGAAACAGTTATTCAAATATAAAACCATTGAATCATTGACTTGGAGAAGAACCACACAGGGAGTATAAATCACCCAGCATAGCCTGCAGGACTTGTAGGAAGTGTAATGTAAACAAACCTATCTAGGGGAGGTGACATCCGTGAGAGAGGCTAAAGAGAATGTAAATATGGGCTGTCTAACATACACTACATTTAAGATAGAAATTTTGTCATTTGAAGAAGTACAGTTGGTTACATATGCAAGATAAGGATGAAAACATGTTTGTCACGCTGCTGGAGAAAGGTACCAGGAGACTTACTGCTCTCTTACATCTAATGTTTATTGCTTTTGCTTTGACTTTTGTTTTGTTTTTAAATTTAGAAAAAGTGTTAGTACTGCTTCTCTCTGGTGTTATACTGACTGAAATGTTATGACTTTTTATTTCATAATAACACGTTAGCTGTGTGTTATTATGCAAGTTACTTCTGTAATCTGTATATATATTCTTCCATCTGGAAACTGCTATTTCAAAAGATTATAGAAAAAATGAAGTAAGCACCTACACTTAAAACAGCAGCTTTCACATTGGAAGCATTTTTTTTTTTTTTGTCTCTGCTATTATTATTTCCAGGAAAACGATCTCAAGCTTTGAGATAGGGTGGGCATGTTGTTGTTATTGTAATGGGGAAGGTAGCAACAGCTCAAACAAGATGGTATTCTCACTGTAAAATTAAGAACACTCCTGCATGGCCCTGTCTGCATGACATCTGTGTCTCTGTAAGTATACGAAGATCTGCCATTTCTCTCACCAGATTGTCCTTTCCTGTGTTCCACAGAAACCTTTGTCATGACTGCACATGTGCACTTTGGTGGATCAGGCATACAGACTTGTTTGCAAAAGGTTATGAACTATGTGAAAGGGACCAAGCCAGTGAGCGGTGTGGAGGCAGGCTGTTTTGTTAGTAATCCCTGATGTCAGGCCGCATTGGATTTGGGGTCACATCTGTGGTCTCTTCTTAGTCCTACAGGTGCTCACATAATAGCCAAGTTTTCAAAGAAACTCCTTGAAGAAGATATTTTGATTTTTTCTGGATCGGAAATGCTGCCTGTAGTTAAAGGAGCATTTATTTCTGTGTGTCGTCAGATATATGGAACATGTGAAGGCTTACAGGTGTTGCTTCCTTATGGTTTACATGAATCTATAGCAAAGGCATGGAAGAAGGTATGTTCTTCAAACTTTTCCTCCCTGCAGGTCTTTATTTCAGTTACAGGCATCATTGTAGTACCATATTATGGACAGGGTATTTTAATGGTACCTGTATCTCTCTTTTATCCTTTTCTTTTCCTTTCCTTGCCCTTCCCCTTCCCTTCCCCCTTCCCCCCCCCCCCCCTCCCCCCCTCCCTCCCTCCCTCCCTCCCTCCCTTGCTTTAGCTTTCTTTTCTTTTTTCTTTTTGAAACAGTCTTACTATGGAGCTCTGGATGGAACTTACTATATAGACCAGGCTGGCATTGAGCTTACCGAGAGTTACCTGCCTCTGCCTCCTAAGTGCTAGTATTAAAGACGTGTGCCACCATGCTAGGTTAAATATTACTTCTCTAGGATTGTGGTAGTTGGTATTAGCTATCCATACTTCTTAACTTGGCACAGGGTGACTTCAGAACCTCTTTGTCCTTAACTTGGCACAGGGTGACTTCAGAACCGCCTTCTCAGTAGGCCTTAGGGTCTAAGCCTTTAATGGACAACCACAAAGGTTTGTACTCTGCTAGCAGAAGCTTGAGGTGAATTTTCTTCGCATACACTCCCCTTCCTCTGTGGAGGTTAAGACATCAAGAATACAATGCAGCAGGAGCTGTATACAGACCAGTAGATTGCTAAGTCTTTCAATTTCATTGAACCAGATAATTTAATTTTGAAAGCAATTGACTTAAAATAGATCAAGGATTAAAAACAGAACTACAGCATTAGAAACCTTGTGAATAGTGTTATTGGTCAGAAAAGCAGAAAAATGAACTAATCGCTTATTTTCTCTTAGACAAGCTTGCTGTCAGAAAGGATCCCCACTCCAGTAGAGGGCTCTGATTCAATTTCTTCAGTGAGCCAGGAGTCTCCCAACAGGTAATTATCATTGTTTTGCATCTCCCTATTGTATTTGTTGAGATTATTTAGAGATAATTGAAATGCAAATGGAAAATGGTAGAAAGACATTTTCCAGGAAGTTAAACTGTGTGTCTACAGGTTCAAGGTAAATTGCATTTTATAGGATTATTATCATTTGTAGATTATGTGATGCTTATTACAAATGTAGAAATATTAAATAGTTTTTACTTCATCCTGTATTTATATTTTGTATTAGGAAGGATGGTGGACTGTAAAGTTTTCAGAAAAATCAGAGAATTATCAAATACTAAAACTGGAAAGGAATCTCACCTGGGCGGTAGAAGTAAGATGTTTCTGGATAGCAGGGAGATCCACTTGCTTAGTTTTCAAAATACAGCAAGAGTGCAGTTTAATTATGGTTTTGACAATTATGTAGATTAATAGTTCACTGTATATATTTGTGCTTCTTTAGAAATATTACTTGGCTGTGGTGCTAGGTTGACATGGAAATAATTTATTAAACTAATGTTTAGTGATCTGTATGTTCCAAGTTTTGATCTTAGTTTACGGTTGAGCATTAGCACCGTGTGGATCATAGTGGGGACAGCTTTAAGGGATCTTTTTTGCTAAATTCTGACCTTGCTTCTTTCTCTTTTATAGGATAGAGATTAAGTTACAAAATCAGTTATTTTTTTAAAAATTTAGGAATAGTTTAAAGGTTCAAAATAGTTCATTCTTTGTAATTTACATGTATTTTTATTTATAATATGGTTAACAAATACACCAACTGCTTCTTTTTCTCCTTTTCATTGAGAGAGTATGGAGGAATGAGGCAAGCTTTGTCCAGTCCCAATCTGTAGACATAGATTTTCCTCAAATGCACACCTCACTGTCATCAACTTCATTGCATATAAAACAGAACAGAATACATGTTTGGTACAGGGAGCTGCTTCCTATAGAGCAGAGGTTCTCAGCCTTCCTAATGCTGTGAACCTAATACAGTTCCTTATGTTGTGATCCCCAACCATAAATTATTTCATTGCAACCATTATTTCATTGGAACTTTATAACTGTAACATTGGTGCCGTAATATAATGTAAATATATGATGTGCAGGATATTTGATATGTGTCCTCCAAAGGGTTGAGCTCATAGCTTGAGAACCACTGCTATGGACCGAGTGGACTAGAGAAGAGGCACTGCTAATTCAAGAAGCCCTAAGTTCATTCTTCCTTCAAACAGAGAATGGGACGGAGGGAGGGATTAGTAGGTGTAAAGAGGCAATGTTACCTGTGAATATGTGCTTACAGGAAAGCAGTGCTAGAGAAGAAGAGGTTCCCTAACCTCTGGGTTACTGTCTGGGCTCATTAGAGCTTTCTAGGGAGAACCAGTAGGATAGATATGTGGGTTAGTGTGTGAGCGAGGAGAGCATCTACTGGGGCATAGGTTCCTGCTGTTACAGAGGACAGGAGATTTAAACGTAGATGATACAGTTGATAATGATGCTCAGTCTAAGTGTCAAGAGTCTCAAGTTGTGAGAGTTGGGCTGCGAAGGCCAGGAAGCTTGTGGCTTTGGTTTCAAAGGGCAAAAGAGTGTCCCTGAATTCCTAGGTTCAAACTCTCTGTTGTCCTTCTATCTGGACCCATCCAACTGAATGGTGCCTTCTCTACACTGAAGATAGGTCATCTCCACTTGGTCTACTGAGATTGTAGGTCTATCTCCCCTGGAGAAACCTCACAGATATACCCACAAATAATGCTTTATCACTTTTCTAGCTATTCTTCAAATCTAGTCAGATTGACATATCAATCACCCATTATAATGTATCAAGAAAAGCCAAAAATTCAATACAATTCACAGTATATTAGAAATGTATTTATCATTTTTGCCCTAACAATTCAGTTTACCTTCTGTAAAGCCTTGAGCGTCTTTTGTTCTTTTCTTGAGGGAGTTTGTGTGAGGTAGGTGTTATAGCAGCTAACCCATCTCGTGTCAGTGTATAGCAGGCACCTGATTTCTTGAGTAAGTGAAGAAATGAAGTTCGTGAATGGGCTTTCTCTAGTTCAAGTTAGGGAGAATGAGGGTTAGCTTAACTAGATAACAGTAAAATAATAGCAATCTGTAAAAACTAACATCATCATTATTATTATTGCCTTAAAGTTAAGCATTTTGAGCTTGTTGTTGTTATTATCATTATTATTGTTAACATGTTTTGGAAGATCCCCCTCCCACTTCCCACTTAATGCCGTGTACAGTACTGGAGAATGGAGAGGCTGATGCATAGTTCTGGTGGGCACTCATGTCCTTTTAGTCTGCCTCTTGCTTGAAAACACCCAATAAAATTTCTAATAGGCATATCGACGTGTCCTCACACTATGTGAGCCAAATCACTGTGTTACCTTAGAGAAGATTCAATCACAGAGAAGCAGTAAGATGTGAAATTTGCCACAAGCAGCCACTAAAAGACCTTCTTTAAGATGGGAGGATAAAATGACAGAGGGTTTTTTGATCTGCAAAGCTCAGCCCATGGTACCATGAAATTAGTCACCAGAGATTGTATTTCCATTAGAAATACCTTGCTGTATAGTCAGTTGTCTCTTGCTGTAAAGAGACACCCTGACCATGGCAACTGATTTAAATGAAAGCATCTAATTGTGTCTTGCTCACAGTTTCGGGGGTCTAGTCTAGTCTCATGTCAAAAAGGATGGTGGCATGGAGACAGATTTGGTTCTGGAGAGATAGCTGAGAGCTCTATGTCCACATGGTTCAGCAGCAGGGATATGGAGACACTGGGCCTGGCTTGGGCTGTGGACACCACAAAGCTTACTCCCAGTGACACACTTCCTCTAATAAAGCCACAGCCACTGCAACGAAACCACACCTCCTAATCCCTCTCAAGTAATGCCATTCCCTGATGACCAAGTGTTCAAATCTGAGTCTATGGGGGCCATTCTCATTCAAACCACCATATTAATGGAGAGTGCAGTTTACAGCTTCACACCAGTTACCATTGCATTGCTGCTTCCTAAGGGAAGGCAATAAACTCAGTGGCTCAGGTCTTCTGCCCCCTCATTAACATTTGAAGGGCAGTTAAATAGTTCCAGAGATTTATTAAAGCATGGCAACACTTATTTCTCAGAATTATATACGCTCTTTTACATTATGCAGTGGTGCCACTCATATAATTTGCATCCTATTTTATTTGTGGTGAATATGGAAACTTTTTTATGATTAACTTATTGATTTAATGACATATATTTTATAGGTATGTCCCTGTGTGAGTGGCTTGGCTTAACTTTTCTAAAGCTTATTTTAGTGTTTCATTAGCATATGCTAATCAAACATAATAATGGCTTCAATTATGCCATTTCATACATGTACATAGTGTATGTCTATAATAGTCACTCTCTCATGTCTCGTTTCCACTCCATTCTGGCTAGGCCTCTCCTCCTCCCCTGCTAACCTTGCACTCTGGCTTCATCCTTGGCAGTGACCCCGTCGTCTGTGTGAGGATTGTTTACAGGAGCAAGGATGAGGGCTTGCTTCTGGAGCGTGAATACTTGACCCGATCGTCACACCATTGAAGACAGTGTCTCTCCCTCCACTACCACAGTTAGCTACTTATAAACCCTCTGGCAGGCCCTGGCCTGGGCATCAATGCCACATCAAGGAATGAAGAATGAAACTTTTTAAAAAAAGAATGATTTAGTCCACGAATGAGTCCAAATGTAAATTGTCCATCTTCCTTCACTGTCTTTGTTCCATCTGTAGTTTGTGATTCCTGTCTGCATTCTCTTGTTGTGTCTGACCTTTCCCCCGTGTCTTTCCCTAACAAAGAGCTTTGCTCTATGTTGATTGAACAACATAGAAAACATAGTATGGGAAAGGGATGAAGAATACATTTTACAGAAACCTTTAACAGTTTTACCAGAAGTTACGTTACTGATTCCAGCTGACCCAGGAGAGCATTTGAAACAAGCACAGATGTTCCCATCCTCTGTCTACCCATGTGTCACTTCTAATATTTGTAGATGTTTGCTTACTTTGAGTTTGCTTTCACTCTCATTACTACTTTCAGAAAATGATTACCACATGCATGTGAACACACACACACACACACTTCTGGATCAGAGGTATGGAATAGTACCAATTTAAGATTAAAGCAATGCATTTAGCTTAGGCTGTAGAAGCTGATTAAATGGGAAATACAAGTGATAATAAGGTAAATTCTGTTGTTTTAAAGACAGGGTCCACCTGGGTGAACAGTGGGTTGAGTATGTAGATCTAGATGATCTCCGGGCATAGTGCTAAGTTGGATGCAAAGCCTGGCTAAAATTCAGTCTCCTAAAGGCAAGAGCTATTTCCCAGAGAAGATTATTACCACAGGCCTTATAATTCCGTCCCCATTCCATGGCTGGCTGCTTGGGTTCAGTCTCAGGTCCTCATGCATGCATAGCAAGTGTTCTTAGCCAGAGAACCAGGTTCTCACTCTGCAGCCCTTGCTGGTCTGGAACTCACTATGTAAACCAGGCTGGCCTCAGACTCACAGAGATCTTCCTGCCTGTCATTGGCTCCTATGTACTGGGATCACAGGTATGTGCCACTATGCCCAGCTAACCTTCTATGTTTGGAAATGTGTGTTCTTTTAAACCACACCAGAAAGTGTTTCCTACTCCCAAACACATGTTCTTGTTCTTAAATAGTTTTATTGTATATAACTGTCGGGGCAGGCAAACATTCTTACCAGTTCTCCAAGTTATCACTCCTGTACCTTCTGGACTGTGTGGCACCTGACAGATCTTATTATCTACATTATAGTGGCTGGGACTAACAGGTGATGTTCATATCAGGGAGCTCTTGCCTGTATGTTAATTGTAAAAGTTTAACTGAACAAATAATATATTTATGGATTGTAGTGTTTTCTAATTTTTTTATATGGTTTCTGCTATTTCTTTTTTTTTCTCTTTACCTCTGCCAAAATTATCAGTCTTAAAAATATGATCTGGGAAAACATGTTATTATTTGTTTCCAAATACAATAAACACGTGTGAAAGTAAAAGAGAAACCATGTATTTTATTCTTTAAGACACGAGAAAGACACGAGAATATTTAATAAAAAGAATGCACAAAAATGATGGGCAGTTGAGGTGCATGACGTCCAAGGGCAGCAGAGTCATACAGAGGAGGGGACTTGCTCAACGTGCCGCACCTGAGGTGAACACTCACTCACTGACGGGAAGCTGTCGGAGTAGGATTGAGAAAAAACCTCACAGGGCCTTTTTATCTCCTAACATCTACGGAGTGATCTGCAGTCAATGTATCCTCTGTCAGTTTAGTTATTGTCCACACCCATCTTACATAGTTTCCATTCTGAGCTATTGCATGTCCCTTTACCTTCCCTTTTCTGTTTCAGTGTGGCTTGGGAGGACAATTTGTTGGATGATTTACTCAATTTTGCAGCCACTCCCAAAGGACTGCTGCTTCTTCAGAGAACAGGTGCCATCAATGAATGTGTGACATTTATGTTCAGCCAGTATGCAAAAAAGCCACAGGTACGAATTACCATCTGCTTTGAGTGAGAGGATTGTTGTTGTTATAAAAGCCATTGAGAACAGCATTCTGCTCTCCATGTGTGCCGAGGTTATTAAGCTTCAGTTAAAATCCTGGGCTGCATTGTAACACTTGAGGTTGTTGGGTTTTTTTTGGAAAGTTTTAGGTAGTGGATATTGGTGTCTGTGTCTGTATTTTGAAATTGCAAGTAGCCAGATGGAATTGAAAAATTCAGTTAATTTTCCAGATGTTTTGTAAGCATGATACAATACCCCCATATGTACTGGGTAGAATTTCTGGGGAAAAAAATCCTATTACATCTAAATGTATTTATCCATGAAGGTTTAGGCCTCAGGGATTTTAAAGACACAGACTTCCCTTTAGAGGGATTATATCCTACTATTAAATAAAACTTACAAGGTAGTTTATTTAATCAACTAGTCTGAAGTAATAGACTCATAGTTAGATTTTTTTTCTGTCATAATAAACACATTTCTGGGACTTTTAGATCTTAACTATGCTTTTGAGGATATTTTTCTACATAACAACTTGTTTTTTTGGCTAGGGTCAAGGCTGGTGTGTGTGTATGTGTGTGTGTGTGTGTTGCACACACTTGCATGGATGTGAAGGTTGATTTCTGCTGCTTTCTAAATTTCTCTCCACTTTTTAAAAATGTATCTTCTTTTTAATTATGTTTTTGGCAAGAAATTTAGACTTATAGTTTGTGAGGATAAATTTCATTTGTTATTGTCTGAAAGGACTGCATACATCCCTGGAGCTGAGTAATAGCCTGACCTTTGCAAACTGCCCAGGCTCCAGCTTGCTGATCAACCTTGCCCTGCTAAGTAATTTTGTATTTCCCTTATTCTTGTCAAAGATTTCTCTCCCTGGAGCCTCGACTTCCAAGGTTTCCTCTTCTTGAAGTAAGCATCAGCAAGATGTTTTGGGATTTTTACATCACTGCTAGCAGTTTTTGTGGAGGTGGGCATGGCAGGTTTCTGGTATGTTTTGTGTGAGGAGTTGGAGGGAAATAGATCCAGTCCCAGGCAGCAAAGCAGTTGCTCAGGCTGTTTTAGGAACACCACTCTTGTCCCCAATGGTGCTCCATTGGCAATGATCAGGGCTGTGCTTGGTGTGGTGTGCAGCTTCTCACATGATGATGGAAAGCTTCCTTTCCCTGGTTTTGCCACTTCCCTGGTACTTCCTTGGCAAAATAACAGGTAGACATCTTGCAAAGCTTAACCATGTGTGTAACTCTGTTCTTGTAAAAACTGCTTTTGTGACAGTTGGCAAGACCCAGCCCTTAAAATTCTTTTTTTCTCTTCTCAATATGGCTTTAGTGGGAGAGATACACCTAGTCCTGCAGTGACTTGATATGCCAGGGTGGGTGGGTGGATGACTGGGGGAGGGGTACCCACTCAGAGGAGAAGGGGAGGGAGGATGGGGGGAAGGCTTGTGGGAGGGGTTGACCGGGAGCTGATAGTGGGATGTAAATTGAATTAATAAATAAGAAACAGCAACAAAAAAGAAAAGAAAAAAGCAAGAAAGGAAAAAGAAAAGAAATAAAAAATTACAGGGAAAAAAGGTTTTGCAGGTGAGTAGTTTACTCCTGTGCAGGAACCTTCTGGAATACTTGGCAGACTGGGAGTGTTTCCAGGTCCTGTGACTTGGGCCTTTGACAGTGTGGGACTTCCCTTTTGCCTCCTTAGTCTTGAATTGCCCTTTATAGGAGTGCCTCAGCCTGCTCCTTCCTGTCTAGCCAGTCAGCCTATCACCTACCATCTTGGAAGATGGCAAAGAGCGCCATCTTAGTTTTTGAGATAGGCTCTCTGAACTAGGAACTCACCAATTTTAGGGTTAGGCTAGATGACTAGTGACCTTGTCTCTCCTTCCCCTGTGTTGGAATTCTAGGTTTGTACTTCTGAGCTCAGCTTCCCCTGCCTCCCTTCATCCCCAAGTGTGGGTTCAGGCAGATTGAACTCTCGTGCCTATGTATCAAAGCACTTTACAGATGTACTCAGGCCTGGGCTCAGTTCTTTCATAAAGTGTCTTGATATTTTATGTTGCTAGTGACAAGTGCGTCCCCCTCTACTCTCTTAAATTCTAACCATCTCCTTTGTTTAAAATTATTAGAAAATAAATAACCGATTTGTTGTCTCTGCCTAATAGTTCCCTCTGTTCCTCAGTTTACGGCATACTTCCCTCATCCATCAGTACGAGGTTCCTACTCTGTCTTATTGATTTTATTCTGATATCATTCCAGATTGCTAGTTCTATTTCACCCTTCCCCAAACATTTAAGAGTTTATTATATGTAACACACACACACACACACACACACACACACACACACACACACCCTCCTCCACAGTCTTTTATATTATTATAAGTATTCTGGTTTATTTTGAGTCCTCCCAACTCCCTACAGCCAAGCGTAGAGCTACCTGTGTATACTAATTTCCCGTTCAGTCTTCCTGTTTTGTTTATAGTGTTTATCGTCACAAAGGCTTCCTGTGTGTTTATACTATCCATCGTCATGACAACGTGCAAGTAGTTGATGCCCATTTTCTCATTCAGGTGCTTCACATCAGGCAGGCATGTCTTTACATGATATATCTAGAATTAGATGTCATTTTTATGTCCTTAAATTTCAAAACCGAATATTCTTTGCATCACCCTGGCTGCTCGCATAGAGGAGACTGCTCCTTTGACACTGGGAATTTACAGCGCATAGTTCTTCATTAGCATATTAATCACATGTTAATGTGCCCTGATCTTCTAGATATTTTTATCATTTACCTCCTCAGATAGTTTCCAAGAAAGCCTGGCAGCTAGGCCACTTTGTTAATTTTGTGGAAGAAAAAGTGGATGCTCTGGTTACTTACACAGTGTGTTTTGTGGATCTGTTAGCTGGCGAGGTATAATGGTCAGACTCAAACTCAGATTTCTTTTTTTCTAGTTTTTGACCATGTGCCTGAAGACTTATCTTGTTTAATAAAGTGTCTGACTCATGATAATTTTAATTTTCACAGTATCTGGGTAATGGGCAAAGCATGTGGCCACTAAATAATCCTATTTTCAGGGCCTGTAGGAGGGACTTATGAGTAGGGCGCTCTTTGGGAGGAAGATGCAGGGAAGGAAGGATAGGTTTTTATCTTCCTGGTTGTCTGTGTCACTCACTGCAGAACAGTGGATTCTAATTCAAGGAAAAGTGTTGGTGTATTTGTGTTTAGCTATTTTACTGGGTTCTTATACCTCTACCTCCCTTCTAACCCTTATTCCACCCTAAGCCCTTCCAACCCAGAAATACTAGGTAGGAGAGAAAGAAGGTTAGAGGAAAAGGAGACATAGACTTCTGTAGGCTACTTCCTGCTGATTGGGTTCCTTGGGTCAAGTCGAATCTTTGCCAGAATATTCAGCAGTCTAGAAAACCAGCAATCCAGAAATCCAACACTTCAGCAATGGAAGTGTACCAGCAGAACTCAACAAGGACCAGCAGCAGCTGCCACAGGCCCTCGTGGGCTGTCCCATTTATACCCTGTCCAGACTCCCAAAATAAAACTCTCTGCAGCTGTCAAATTCACACCCCTGCTAATGTATGAGGCAAATCATAAACACATGGCCAGACAAAGTGACTCATTAAAATCAAAGAGTTACGATTAAACTCAGACCAGAAGTAAAATGGTTACAAATACCACATTGGTACTAATTCACTGTGAGAGTTTCATTGTTTTATGCTGTTCTAACCTAGAAGTAATTTCTAGTATTCTAATTGTTGGCTGTACTCATAAGTCTGGATTGTATATAACTAGTATGCTATGAAACAGCCTCTTATCCCACACCTGGGCTTTAAACAAAAACATATTCATATAACATAACTGAGTTTTTAAAGAAACTAAAATTCTCACTACAGAAAATGGGAAATACAACTAACGAGACTGAAAAACAAGGCTAAGTTAAAAAGATACATGCAATAGAAACCTGACAAACTAGACCTGACTTTCAGCACAGACTATTGGCTCCCTTCTAGCTACAGTTTTTGCCTTTAAAAGTGAGGGCACATTTTTATGTTTTTAATAAAATGTTCTAAGGTAAGAATTCTGAGTGGTTAACTGTGTTCGGAAGTTGGATATCGTGTCGTCTAGAGAATGTGATGGTTGTTTGCAGTGCCACTTTACCCCTTTATTCTGATTAATACAAAGAGGTTGGTTCACTTTTGTAGTTACCCTAAGCAGATTTGTTCCTTGTAAAGTGACAAGTACTGAAGGCCTTTTACAGCAGAAAATGATATTGATGATTAGGACCAGGCAGCTCTTCTTTAGAAACAAAAATTATATTCTCTAGAAATACTTATTTTGAGGAGAAGGCATCAGATTTTAAGTATTTTTTTTAATTTCTTAAAAACACATTTAAGAATTTGGAGGTGAAAGTTTACAAATGAGGAAGTGGCCTCAAAAGTGAAAACAGAATGCTGCAGTTCAGTAATAATAGGAGGATACAATTTAGAAATGGAGGCTATCCTACTTTTATCTGATCTAAGTTCCTTACTTTATTTATGAGAAAATTTAGTCCAGGAGTAATAAATGACTCTTCAAAAATATTTGTTTTTAACCATGTGTGTCCACAGAGACCAAGGTATTGGATTACCTGGAGCTAGAGTTATAGCTCGTTATGAGCTCCCAGGTATGAATGCTGGGAACTGAACTGAATTCTGGGAACTGAAGTTGGGTCCTCTGCAAGAGCAGTATAGCTCTTAACTATAACTTCATGTCTTCAGCACCAAACTAAGTGACTCGTTAAAATCAAAGAACTAGGATTAAATTCAGACCAGAAATAATTGTTACAAATACTACATTGATATTAATCCACTGTGAAGGTTTCATTGTTTTGTGCTGTTATAACCTAGAAGAAATTTCTAGTATTCTAATTGTTGAAGAGCCGTAAGAGACTGTACCCATAAGTCTGCATTGTGTATAACTAGTGTGCTGTGCCCTTTGCTTCTCTGTGTGTTCTTCATGTTAGGTCAACAGGCAGAAGAAATTTGGCTATGAAGTCTTGGTTGTGCAGGTGGCATCCACAGCAGCAGGTGCAGTGGCTCTACAGAATTCAGGCAAGTCTTTCCCTAGCTGGATAAAGTGCCATCATTGTAAATTAAGTGAATAACTGAAAATTTAGCATGATACACTTCAGAAATATTTTTACCTCTAAAATTCTACTTCCCAGTTTGTGACTATGTTGAAGAAAGTTTCTCTTTGTTTTCCATGAAATTCCAGTGGTACTTAGTAATCTATGCTGGAACAGTCAATTATTGAAGAATCCCTTTTCACGTATAATCCTAAAGAGTGCCTTTCTGTCTTGATGTAATTATGCCTGAAAGAATGGTCCAATGTTTTGACTGTTAGATTTTCATGTGCACCTAAATGCACAGTCATTGCAGCTGTTACGTGTCTGTACCAGTTTCTTACTCCTGTCATTCCTCTTCCCTCAAGAAAGCGTTTCCCTCACTCTGTAGCCTTCTCATGCTCTTTGGAGTTTGCTATTCATATATATTCTTCAATATCAATTGTAGATGTTGGAAAGTAAGCCATGATGATTTTATATGTCATATGTTTAGTTTACTGAGCACTGTCCAACACATGCTTAGAGATAGAAAAGTGGAATTCCCAGTTGGAAGTGGTGAATTACCACATATGTATCAGTGACTACTATTCATTCTCCACTTAAGCCAAAACAGTTTGGAAAATTTTATATTTCTGCCCAAGTAATTTAGGTTCTTTTTATATGTTCCTTGACAAAACCGAAGCACATTTTTCTTCTGCTTAGAATAAAATCCATGTAACACTGTAGACGATAATATAATAATAGAACCATTTGAATGTTAAATTTAATTCCAGAGCTGCTTGTCATTAAGTAGTTAAGCTTTTGCACCTCACACTGTCAATGGTTTTTTCAGTGGTTAAATGAAATTTTACATGGGTCACAGGATGACTACTGATTCCTAAGTACTACAGGTATTGGACTGGATACTTTATGTTCATTGCTCCATTTGCATGCTCTGGAAACTCTGGAATTTTCATTTTCAAATACTAAAATGTCTTGGTCTCTGAAGAAGTTGAGAGATTGTTCCCCCAGTGACTGTTAGCTAATTAATAAACTCTTAAACTAAATCCCAGTATCCCAGGTGTAGAGCCTGCATTTTTTAGTTGTACCCCAACACTTACTCTTTTTTTATTAGTTATAGGCATATAACAATACATACTCCCATCATTTCTTGCTTGCCTGTAATTCTTTGTGTAGAGTTGCCTGTAATTCTTTGTGTAGTGTGCTTTCTGCTGGTTGTTTTAACAAGTTATTGTTGTTGTCCCTGGTCAGCTAACATGTAGGCAGTTGTATTGATGAGACTTTATGGGCATAACTTCTGACATCATCAGCAGACACAATCTCACAGCAAACACCCTGAGCTCAGGTTCTTCCCGTCTTTCCTCCCCATCTTCTGCTATGTACCCTGAGCCCTGTGTGTGAGATTTGTGTTGAAGATGTATCCACTGGGATTGGGCTACACCACTCTGCATTTAATTGGTTGTGGCTTTCTGTAACTGTCTCATTTGTTGGAAAGGGATGGTCCCTTGATGAGGGGTGAGGTCTACAGTTTTTTGTGGGTATAAGGACAGTCTACAGTTTTTTGTGGGTATAAGGACAAATATTTAGAATGTAGTTAAGAATGAAGGCACACTGATTTTATGATTAGATATTAGGTTTTTATAGGTAGTGTATGATTTGAAGATTTAATAATCAGCTTTAATATTCATTTTCATTTAGGGAGATAGTACTTGACTCAAGAGAATTGAAAGGCTGCATTGAAGTATTCAGAATTGTTTCAAACGTATGGAATTATAAGTGAATGTTACATTAAGTAAACATATTCCTTGGATGCTTGCCCTACTTTTTGAAGCCTCTTTTCTCTTCCTCCAACTCCTGAACACATTCTTTATAGTATCCAAGGAAAATCTTTTTCATGATTTATTTAACATTACAAGGAGATAGGATATCCTAAACATTTAGTAACAATAGCAAGTACCATTTCTATCAAGGGTAGAGATTACACTGTTATTTCTATAAGAATCAAATATTTTTTCTCCATGAGGAAATCTTTTCATAAGTATAATCTTATCTCTATTCCTTAAAGCAGATTACATTACTTCATACTATAGTATAAATCATGCTATCGGTATGACATAAGTAATACTTCTTCCTAGGCTTCATTAGTGCGCTTATAACTGAGTTATGGTCTAACCTTGAATGTGGAAGAGATGATATAAGGCTAACTCATCCCAGAGTTACCCCAGTGGACCCAATCGACCGAAGCTGTCAGAAGGTAAGAAGCTGTGTGATGTCATGTGCATAGGCTTGAAGGGTATTGAGCAGAAATGACTCCGTAAACCTTATCTGTGTCACATACAAGCAGCAAACGTAATCTTAAGTGGACCCTTTCCCATATAATACCTCAAGATATTTTTCATTAAAAAGTAAAGTTAGTGAACTGTAAAACACCAAGGTTCTTTGTAAAAATATATTGGAAGGATACTTTCCTTCCATGTTATTTTTATTATATATTTTTTCTTTCTTAATAAAGGATAATTAACATGCCAGGTATGTTACGAAAAACAGTGTGTCCCTAAAGCAAACACAAACCAGCATCACAGATGGCCAGGAAGCTTTTTGCCCCTGGTTTTGAATCTGATGAAGTTGTTAGGATAGGGCAAAGGTGAACAGCAGAAGGAAGACAGATGCTGTTGGTGAGGGTGGGGCAGCAGTGTTCTAAATGCTTCCATGGTGCACTGTTACCATTCAACGGCTTTACCTGTATGGAACACCTAATTTCTTTTGGCTGAAGTAATGATTCCCTGCAGTGGAAGGCAGAACAGTTTTTGGTAGAAAGATACCATACAATTATGTAAAATACTCCCCATCATTTCAGAAGTTCCTTTTTCCCTCTGGGATGTTAGGCTAGTTCACCCTTGTACAATACATGAAAATTAGAAAATAATTTAAAAATGAAGTGCTTAAAAATGTTTGCGGGACCACAACCAGGCAGATAATGCAGGCAGTGGCTTGCAGGATGCTCCTGCATTGTAGTCTCTTTAACAGCCAGTGTTGGCTTGTTTGAGACACGGTTGCTTTATGTAACCCTGGCTGGCCTTGAGTTCTCTGTGTAGACCATGCTGGCCTTGAATTCTCTGAGATTCCCCCTGCCTCTGCCTCCCAGTGTTTCTGCCACAAAGCCTGGCTACAGAGTTTAACTTCAGGAAAAGTACCCATTGGTCTTCTAAGGACAGTAATTCAGTCTAGAAAGCTAGTAGAACAGAATTAGTTTAGGGTTATTTGGCAGCTGAAAATGGGGCTGGGAGCCTGGTGCAGACAAAAACCACAAAGTAGGTTCTACAGAGATGTGGTAGCCCCCAAACTGTAAGCTATACCTATTAACTATAGTAATCCTGCTGCTCACCACCAGCCAGTGTAACTGTCCCCAAAATTCATCTTCTGTCTACTAGTGCTGGGAATGCAAAGACTGTAACTTGTGAGGCTGGGGAGAAATGTCAGTTGGTAAAGCAGTTGTTCTATAAGCACAAGGACCTGAGCTTGATCCTCAGAATCTACATTAAAAACAACAGTGAACAGGGCTAGTGGGACGTCTCAGTGGGCTACTGTATTTGTTACCAAGCCTGACTATCTGAGTTTGTCCCCAGGACCATATGGTAATGGAGAGAACGGATTCCTGCAAGTTGTTCTCTGACTTCACACACTGGCGTGCTGTGGCATTCCCCCTCCCTAACTCCAAATAAATAAATAAATGGAAAAACAAATAAAATACGGAAAATTCAAGTACTCACCCCCAAACAAACAATAAACAAACAAACAAAACCCAAATCAAATTCCCCAAACCAAGCAGTTGGCACATGGTTGTGATTCCAGCACTGGGGAGGTGGAAGCAGGCAGGTAATTGGCACTTACTGGAGAGCCAGCCAAGCTGACATATGGCATCACATGACATTGACAAGCTGAACAGTAAAGGAGACAAGCAAAGATTAAAGAGAAAGCCTACAGGCCAGGAGAAAATCTTCGCCAGCTTTGTGTCTAACAGAGATTAGTGTCTAGAATGTATAAAAAACTCTAGAACTTAAAAGCCCCAAGACCTCATCACCCAGTCAAAAACAGTCCAATGAACTAAACATATAGTTGTTAAAAGAGACAAAAACATGCTAATAACTATATGAAAACATGTTCAACACCTTGAGGCATCAGGAAACTAGAAAGCAAACCACACTGAGAATCCATCTTACCTCTGTCATAATGAGGACAGATGAACCAACAAGTGCTGTCAGGGATGCAGGGAGAGAGGCAGCTCTGTGCAGTGTGCGAGGTGTAAATGACAGTAGATATTATGTATGTCAGTTACTATGGAGGTTTCTAAGAAAAGTAAAACTAGAGCTATGGTACAGTTATTCTGTGCTGATACCTGCACATCCATGTTTATTATGGCATTATTCACAGTAGCCAAATTAGGCATCACCATAAGAGTCTACCATTCAAGGAATCTAACAGATGTCTGTGTGACAATGGGGTCTCTTTTTTTAGTCAAGTTAGGACTCAGCATAAGAGTCTATCAGTCAAGGAATATGACATGTCTGTGTGACAATGGAGTCTCTTTCCTCCATAACAAAAAAGGAAATTAGGTACCTGCAGGGAAATGGATGGAATTGGAGATCAGCATGTTAACCAAATCAGCTAGGCTCAGAACAAATGCCACATTCGCTAACATTTACAACCTAGATTAGTTAATGACAGAGAAAACTCCTTCCAGCATATGCACCCTTCACATATGGCCAAGGCTGGTCTCCAGGTGGAAGTTTGGATTTCCCAGAGAGGAAGAGGGGATTGTAGATGACACTATAGACGTAGGGTATGTGGCCACATCGTCACGAAACTTGGGCACATTATTATATGATTCCACACAGTTACAAAGTCCTTCATGTATGACGTAAATTGGTACAATAGTGTAAGTTGTAAATATGTAGGAAATATTTTTCTTGCAAGTTTAAGGTTATTGGAATTTTATTCAAGTTATTTGACTTTGTGGTGGGAATATGAATATAAATAGGATTGATTTTTCTCATGAAATATTATATATTTTCTTAGTTTGCATATTAAAATATCTAACAAATGACAATTCATAGTATTAAACAGATCAAGCACCCATCTTGAGATCTCAGTTATTCCACAGGGTTCTTCTCACTTTTGGTTCTGTTTTTTTTTCTATTTTAAATTACAGCCTCAACATATAATGAAATTCATTAAAACGTGTATTTGAATTCCAGGCCCTTTCTTGTATTTCCCAGGTCTCTCTCTTCAGCTGTGTTATTAAATATGGTAGGCAGTGGTCTTGATGCTGTAATTTAAATATACAGTAAATAAAAATATAAAATAAAAATCCCTTATTCCTGCCAAGGCTCAATTCTACAATTCTATTGTAGAAGAGGGGACAGAATGATCCAAAGAACCCCAGGGGTTAAGTAGGACTTGAGAGAAAGCATCTTATAGGTGTGTCAGTACAAATGCACCTATGAACTCACATAGCTGTGATTGCCTGCACAATACTAAGCCAGTGAACATTCAAGCATGGAGAAGGGAAGGACTCATAACCCCCACCCTGTGTATAGATTTTGACAGTTGATGGATTCTGGGGAGGGAGTATCAAGTTTTCTTAAGTGTGGCTTCTACTCCTATGGTCATGCTCCTGTAGATGGTGCCACACCCCTGAATATATGGGCAGCATAAAGTGGACTTAGTAAATTAAAAAAGAAAAGACATGAGTATGGGAGTTGGAGAGGAAGTTCAGGGGGTTGATGGGCCTGCAATGAGTTATGGGGAGGATTGGGTTATGATTAAAATACATTATGTGCATGTATAAAATTCTCAAAGGACAAAAATACAGATGATGTTAACTATACAGTCATACATATCATTTCTTCAATGTTTAGAACCACAGGTGATTAGTGGTGTTCTACAAGCAAGTCAGATTACATGACATTTCCAGAAAGTCCTATTGTCTAACATTTCCTTAGGGAACCACTGAAAAGCAGTACAGAGAAGTCTAGTCTATAATGTTAAAAATTCTAAAAAAAAAAAAAAATACCTAGCAAAACAAAAAACCCCAGAGGCTGGGAGGTAAGAACCAAAGGAGCTGAGGGTCAGCACAGGAAAGCGGATAGCGGGAGAGTAGCCTGAGAGTCTGCATGCTATTCCCATTGTATTACACTTAAAAGGTCTGGATGTTTTAACGAGAGATCTTCGAAGCACACAAAATGATGATCTGGGTCCCGTGAGAGGTCCCAACAGTCTCTATAACAGAAGATACTGGCCACCAAAGCTGACAACGTGATTCCAGTCCTCTGACTCTCACACATGCTATAGCACAAATGTGTGTTTGCTATGCACATGCACTGAGCAAATAAATGAATAAACCAGTAAGCAATTGCAAAAATCGTAAGAAAAAGAAGTTGCAAGTATATGCTGTCTTTGTGAAATTCCCTTTAAGTAAATATGCAGATACATTTCATGTAAAGAGTTGGAAAAGGACCCAGGGGAACACTATAGGGATCAGAAGCCTGGTATGGCCATAGTTGGTGTATTAGTAAGCTTTCCATTGCTTTGATAAACACCGTGGCCAACAGCAACTCAGGGAGGGAAGGGTTTATTTGACTCATGTGTACCAATCACACAGTTCATTGTTGAGAGAAGTTCAGCAGATACCATGAATCAGCATGTCCACACTTCATATCACTTCCTAGGGTCACTTGCTGATTTGTTCCTTAGAGTCCTGATATAATAGTACTTATCCATGCCTCTCTTGAAACATTAAATCAAAATTACTTTCATATCTCCTAATATTCTTGACTATACACCCAACTTATTTTTCTTTAAAGAATTCTTTCTAAAGTATAAGGATAGCTTGTACCTTCCTGAACACTTCTCCCTTTTTCCCAGAGGATGGATAATACTATCAGAGCATTTCTATGTGCTTCAGGCCTGCTCTCCGTAAACCACATCTCCACATCCCCTCATAGTCTAATCCTCCTCATCCCCTCTGAGCTCTCTGCACAACACAGTA
Source organism: Grammomys surdaster (assembly GCF_004785775.1). Taxonomy (NCBI): domain Eukaryota; kingdom Metazoa; phylum Chordata; class Mammalia; order Rodentia; family Muridae; genus Grammomys; species Grammomys surdaster. The sequence goes on from NW_021604660.1 coordinate 1,518,458, forward strand.
CCACCAGGATATTTACAGTCCTGAATGGAATAACCTCACTGTGTGCCTGCCTGCCCTTAGGTCAGGACTATTTCTTCATTTATATTTTAATTGATATCTAGGATAACTAGGACAGGCAGTAAGCATTGAAACATTTTGAGTGAATAGTCATTGTGAACCTTAAAGGTTTAGCTCATAAGAAGTTTGTTACTTAAGTAATTTTAAGCTTTAAATGCCAATATTACAAATATTAACCATGAGGCCTTCAGCTAGCTTAATTAGCATTAATAGAGAAAACCTTGTTATTCCTAAACACACTTGAGTTCATAGATGTTTGGTGCTGTTTCAATTTTAGGATTATATATGATACCAGAAACACATTTAATGTGCTTTTGTGTCAACTGATGATTGTATCGAAAATATTTTCATTCTTATGAATGCTTAATTCACTACAGGTTATAATATGTTAAGTGCCTTTAAAAATGTCTAGTGAGTGAGAAGTGGATGTGTTTGTTCTTGCAGTAATCTACTGAAATCTTCTCAAGTTGCTTTAAAATTATCTGCATGTTATTTGTTTTCAAATATAGTCATCTGATGGTGTTCCTCTGAAGCCTTACTTAATTTGCTTATAGTAGTTTATCAGAAATTATTACAACTATATGCCAACAGAATTATTTTATTTCTTTGAAAGGAGATTCCAGAATCATGAGTACAGCTGTCTATGTAAATAATAAGGAAGCCTCAGTGTGTTAGTATATGATTGGTAGAGATATCCACCTTTTCCTATCAAACTGGGTGTTACCCATTTTGTAAATTGTATTTGTAATCCATTACTATAGAGAAGAAGAGATTTATTTATTATATATAAAAATTGCTGGATTAGTATCATGAAATGTTTAAAACATTTTTAGTTGTCAAATTTGCCTTTGATATACTCTCTGGATATTAAAATAATTTTTTAAAGTTATATTGGAATCTGCAAATTATCCTTCTATTAACGCCTGCCTGGTGAAGTTGTTTGTGCAATTGTTTCATTGGTGGCCATGAACCCTCTGGTTTCCTTGTAGGTCCTTTCATAATAATGTAGAGACAATTTCTCTACCTTGTTTTCCCTGATAATCAGTCTTTCCCTCTCCTCCTCACTATGCTCATCTAAAGTGAAAGCCTCCCTGTGTTAGTATAGTATTCTCTTAACCAAGCAAGTTCTGTACATTTTAGCTAAGCCATTACACTTATTCTTTGGTAATTTTACTGTTATGCTAATATATATTAGGTTTAAATCCTTGGTTATTGTTATTGTTGGTAAGAAACTTTATCTTTGTTTTAAGAGTTTTAAGAGGTTGTACCTGAAGGGGGAATTATAAACTCCTTAAACTTAATGCACATTCATTCTTTATCCCGAGATACAGTTTGCTACACATCACCATATGTTGTATATATTCACTATACGACACCGTAACATGATAAATGATACCCTACTGTGCATAAAAGGAAAGAAAAGGACGTGGACTCTACTTTTCCTACTTACAAGCAAGAACTGGACAGTTGCTAAGCCTGTTAAATAATATCTGATGGCTCTGTTTTCGTTTGCGGAGAGACCTTATCCAGAAACAGTAGAAAATGTGTATTAGTTCTTGTATGAATGTGTTATTAGTCAAGCCCTTTATCACAAGTTTGCTCACCTACTAGTGAGAAATCAAGTCAAATAGTTTTTGTATTTTTCTTACAGTGAATAATCCTATTCACAAATTTTCAGTCTAAAAATCTCTTCAATTTTAAAATCTCTAACTTTTAAGCACAACACAATGCTTACTAATAAGTGTGTCAAACTTTGGCATAAAGATGGGGTTGGCTGGAAAGAAAGCGACAAACTTGAAGTTAGTGCATTTGAGGGTGGGTCCCGCAGGTTAGTAGGAGAGAAGTTCTTGTAGCTGGCAGTCAGTTGAAGGAGATCACATGACTTCATATTGGGGAATGATGAGAAATGAGGCTTTTGAGACAGAGAAGAGGGTCAAGTACTCTGAAAGTCATGTAAAGAATTTGGACTTCTTGCTGTGTAATGATGGGTACCCATGGAATGCTTTTAAGCTAGGAGCTGAGAATGAAATTTATGTGAGAAATATATCCAGTTGTGGTTAAGTAGATGCACTGAAGTGTCATGGAGAGATGCACTTGGCTTCCAGATGCCATGGAGAGGTGACCTTGGTCGGATTAGACTAGGACAAAGGAGCTGTTTTTCATAGGAAGCCATGGCTTTGGAGATTTAGCTATAATGTCTAGGTTATTTTGATTTTCATTGAATATATTGGTAGATAATTTTACAGCCTAAGCCTGAGAATATACAGACTTTATTATCTTGCCTTGGAGTATTACTCTCTTGTATTTTCTTAGATATAATTTAAAGAATGAGGAGGGAACTTCGTTTTCATCAGAATCTAATTTGAGGAATCACATGACATTCTGAAATGTTTTCTAACTCTTATATGTGGTCCTTATATATGTTATATCAGTACTGGAAGCTCTTAGACCATGCTATTTTTGTTGTTTTTTTTTTAACCTATTATGAATAAATATCGCACACTGACAAGAGATTATTGAGAAAGCTAGCCGTCATAGACATTCAGCTATAACATTTACACAAACAACTGTTTCTGTGATATTGACAACAATGAGTTATTTCAATGTCTCTTCCCCTCCCCCAGTCCTTCCTTGCACTGGTGAACCTGTTGTCCTACCCTGCAGTATATGAGCTAACTGGCAATCAGGAGCTTCCTAATAAGGCAGAGTATTCTCTTCGTGAAGTTCCAACATGCATCATCGTAAGTCATTTTCTTTCTACTGCTCTGTTTTCTAATTGGCTGCTGTTTGAAATTGGAGCAAAAATTGTTAATTTGACAAATGCACAGGACATCCTATGCTTACTAATGTCTAATTTAATTACATATCACTGCATCATTAACTTTTGAATTATTTACCAGTGGAACCTTTGGTCCCAGCCATGCAGCTGTTCCTTTACCTATCAGAATGCAAAGCTAACCTACAACCAGGAAAGCACCTTCCATATAGACAAGCTTCTTATAAATGAGTTTAAGATGATTCATTAGCTTATATGGGTGATATAAAGCCATTCTTACACTGCTCCCTCTCTGACTTGTATAATTGGGAATAAATTACATCCAAGGAGTCCAATATATTTCCAACCTATTGTAATGAATTATTTATTATGTCTGTGAGGACAGTGTATTCATACTTATTTAATTTGAAACTTATTTCATACTCAAAATTGCCCATATGATTAGCTTGGTTTAACTATTAAAGGGGACCTGTTTCATTATCTTTGAGTGCTTTTGAATTATACACAAATAAATATATAATCATATGTACATGAGTACAAATACACAAGGATTAGTAAAGAGTTATTTAATCCTCAAGATCTAAAATTTCTAAACTTACTTTTACCCTGTCATTTTGTTTTACATAGTATTGGTTTTGCCCTTTCTGAATATGTTTCACCTTTGTTAATTTCAGTCTTTTGAATTCTTAAAATTGCTTTCTATTGTGGGAAGATTTTGGTAACCACTGTGAAGTGTAAAGTTAGATACGTCTTTCATTAGGCCCTTAAAAAAATCTAGGGTCTCTTATTTTCTTAAATTATTCCAGTCCCATCTTCTTATACTCAATTTTACCTCATTGTTTATTGCTATGATGAAACATCATGATCAAAAGCAACTTGGGGAGGAAAGGGTTTATTTCATTAGCAGTTCCATTTAACAGCTCACCATCAAAAGCAGTGAAGGCAGGAACTCAGTCAGGGCAGAAACCTGGAGGCAGGAGCTGATGCAAAGGCCATGGATAGGTACTGCTTACTGGCTTTCTCCTTCTGACAGCTTTCTTATAGGACCCTGGACTGCCAGCCCAGGATGGCATGACCCACAGTGGTTTGGGCCCTCTCTATCAGTCACTAATTAAGAAAATGCCATAAAGATTTGCCTATAACCCAATCTTATGGAGGCATTTCTTAAGTGAGTTCCCTATGCTCATGTGACTTTAGCTTGTTGATATACCAGAATAATAACATATCAGTGAGCTTGTCCCTAGGGAAACTGATTTTCTTTCTTTCTTTCAGCAGCCATTGATTGCTTGTAGCTCTTCATCTAGGAGTGGGGCTTTGTGAAATTTCTCTCATCCACTTTGTTAAGTTGATTGGTACTGTCATTGTTCGGACATCCAGATTGTTCAAGTTTCAGGGATGCAGCTTCTATCAAGTACAGAAGATGCTATCTTGCTGCTGACATCCTGGCTCTCTGACAATAAAATATTTCCATCCCACCCTCTGCCACTTTCCCTGTGCCTTAGGTGTCGGGGTTGCATTGTATATGTATCAGTTAGGGTCATGCACCCCGTGTTTACTTGTGGTCTGCATTTTGATCTGTTATGAAACTCTGAAATAGTTACCATCTACTCAACAAGAAGCTCCTTTGGATAGAAATGAGAGCCATACTTGCCAAGGACAAGTATTTAGAATTCAGTTACATAGTGTATTAACTTAGGACACTCATTGTATAGGGCCTATGATTTCTCCATCCATGAGTAGTTGGCTAGGTTTATAGTACCAGGTGTGTATGTTGTCCTCTTAAGCAGGCCTTAAACCCAGTTCTACAGTTGTTGGTTACGTACAGAACAGAAGTGCCACTATTATTCCATTGGGGGCGTTTTCCCAGGCCAGTCAGCATGGTGGCTTATCTGCTTCACAGCTAAGGAAAGTTGCTGATCACTTTTCTCCAAAGGCTTGCATACCACGTTCTGATACTGTGTCCTCAAGATAGAGGCTTTCAGGTCATTTATAGCTCAGTTTCTTCAAGTCCTGTGCCCGAAGTATGTTGTGTCTTCAGGGTCTTAACCTTAAACTCTGGGGATCAAGCAAGGACACAACAAAGGCTATGTTGTTTTGCAAGTCTCTTGGACTCCGCAACCAAACCCAAAGAAAGGTTTACCATGCCTGGCACTAGGGTTTTTGGGATAAAGTCTATGGTTTCCGGGTAGCATTAACCATGGTGTAACATAATTCCATCGAAACTATCTATCTCTCATCCACCTATTATGTATCTATGTATGTATGTATGTATGTATACATGTATCTATATATGAATTTATCTATCATATTCATCTATCATCTATGATCATTCATCTATTTTCTATAATCTATTTACATATTTGTCTCTTTTTTATCATCCATCATATCTGTTATTTATTTATCTTCTATATATCTGTCTGTCTATCAGTCTGTCATCTATCTATTAATCACATAAATATTTTTAGGTATTTCATGGCATGCTGCTGCTGGACTCTAGTTTTTTACATGCCTCACCATCTTTATATGGCCCTTGTCTCTTCTTGACTGAAATCTTCCTCTGTATTTCTCTTCTCAGGATATTTGTCTTGGATTAAAGGCCCTTCTGGATAATCTAAGATGATCAAGATTTTTAGCATAAATCTCTCTGCAAAGGCTCCCCGTTTCAAATAGGGCATTAGTGCACTGATGGACTCTTAGGAGGTTGGTACTTAACCTCCTAAAAGGAGTATAGGGGAGTGGCTTTTTCTTTTACTTCCCCAATATGAAATGTCCCAAATCAGGACCTTGACTGGATTCATTTTTATTATGGGCTAAGCACTAGCCATCCATGTTTGGAAGGTGCAGTATTGACCTGTCCCTTACCCTGCATCTGCTCATTTCCTTGAAGCAGTCAGATGGCATGGGTTTGACCCCTGGGCAGCTTGAATAGAGTGGTCCCTGAGCTATAAGCCTACCTATAAAGAATTCCTCTTTGCTAATCTAGCCATGGTTGCGGTCTGACTGCTATCATACTGAACTTATTCTCAACAAGGACAGTATCCTTTCAAACAGCATATCTGTGGACTATCTGCCAGTCCTGGGCTTTACACTGGCTTGCTGCTGGATAAGTTTAATTTAAGAAGCTGATTCCTTTCCTGACAAGCTGTCGTGCTTAAAAACCAAAGATCTCCACAAGGCAGGCTTCCCAAGAGCTCGTCTTTCTTCCCTAGGTGGTGATATATCAATGTAATCCTCTTTGATGAAGAACTTATTTACTATAACATTTGTTCTCTGAACTACGTTATCACTGATAGATTGTTTCAGTCTCCCTTTCCAACAGCTTGTTGTTGGTAATGCCATCCCTTCTGATCATGTTATTCATCCTAATCTACTACTTAGATTCAGAACCAGAACTTCAGATCTCCCAGGTGTCACTAGCTGTCAGGATGCTTAGCTCCGTATTTAGAGAGCTGTGCAGATTTGTTTTAACTGATGTAGACAGAGGTGGGGGAGCCGTGGAGAGGATGACTTTACGGCTGGGGATATGATTATGATTTGTATAGTTCAGTTCATCACATGATGATTGGAACAAAGTATGTCCAGCTAGGGAGAAGACTACAGTGACAGACTGTTATAAATGAGTCTTTTATTCTCTATCATTCACTAACATTTTTATTTATACTTATTTATTAGCTATTATACATTCCTACAAAATACCAATAAATTTGTGAATGTATAGATATGTGTGAAATAGGATATATATGTATATTTATTATGATATATATGAAATATTATACATCTATACATATATTTGAATGGGATAGAATCTCATGTATCCCAGAGTAGTCTTGCAATAAATCCAAGGATGTCCTTGAACTTCTGATCTTTTGCCTCTACATCCTGAGTGCAAGGATTACAGGTATGAGCCACCATCCCTAGTTTTTGTCATATTGAGAATCAAACCCAGGGCCTGGTGCGTGCTAGGAGACAGTCTGCCAACTGTGCTATATCCCTGGTCCAATACATGCATTCTTAAGTATTGAGCCTTCTATCTTACTAGATTAAGGTCACCCTGTCCATTTTTGCTAGCTTTAGTTAGTATTTATCAATATATTTTGAGTCATTTATTACTTCTTCCTGCTATAAACTAATTCCCTCACCTCCTATCCATGTGCTGTGTCCATTTTTGTGACATCTTTCATGAATTGATACATTTCATTTGATTTTGTCTCTTACCTAAACCTTCTGTTGCCCCACTGGTCACAAAAATATGCTGTATTTAAATTCATTGATGTATTTATATATAAAGTTCTTAAGTCTGTACTCAAGATGTACACAAAACAGGGCTTTGTATTTTGTTTTTAGTTATTTAGTTCATTTGTCTTTGTTTCTTTTTATCGACACATAGTCTCACACTGTAGTCCAGGGTGGGCCAGAACTCACTGTGTAGCCCAGCCTGCTCTCAAATACAAGGCAGTCCTACCTTAACTTCTTAAGTGGTGCGATTATGCCTATGGGTTATGACATCAGGCAAATAGCAGAGTTTTAAAGAAAACCTTTTAGAGATGGCTGTATCAATGGAGAAAATTGTGTGGTGGACTAGTGCCATCAGTGCTTCAGGCAGCATTTTGCTTCTGGTTTTGCGGGATGGCTACATAATGGGAAATTTCGAGGAACTTTAAGAATACTAATGCTGAAAAATCTCACCTGCTTTTAAGTAGACTAATCTCTCTGTCCACCGTCTATCTACTATCTATTCTCTGTTTACTGCTGTCCTTCTATCCAATCTATTTGTCAGTCATCTTTTTTTGTTTCCTAGATGATGACTGTATTTTTCCAGCTTTAAACCGCTGGTTTCTACACATCATCTCAAAAAGCTACTACATAAAAATGTTCATATTAAGTATTGCTGCTTCATATTTGTGGATTTTATATTTGCTTTTAAGATTAGTTTGTATTTTGGGCACTCTTATCTTTATTTTAATCTACATAAGAGTCTGCCTGCCAGGTTGAAATTTAGGTGTTTGTTCTGCTTCTTCATTTGGAAACAGTTTAGAAACTTCCCCAGTCATAACGCTCAGGCCTCACCTAGCCCTGTTAGCTCACACATTCTAGGATGGGTCTGGGCATCTCTGATCGCAACTCCTCATGGCTTCCAGCGGGTTCCAGGGTGAGTCTATGGTTTGGAATCACAAATTTAAATGAATATTTATTGCTTTAATGGCTTTGAACAGCTTCTATTAAAGAGAGTCTCAGCGTTTCTTTGTTATCTTTAGGATATCATGGATAGGCTTATCGTTTTGAACTCTGAAGCTAAGATCCGGTCTTTACTGAATTATGAACAATCACACACCTTTGGTCTAAGGTAAGCTACTCAATTTAAAGTGTATTTTACAAATTGCAGAAATTTAGCATTAGTTCTTTATATATCTTATGTGCATATATAGTATATGTACTTGTGTGGGAAGTGGTGTATGTGCACAGGGAAACGACTTTAAAGTCAAACGTCTTCCTCAGTTTCTCTCTCCTTTATTGAGACAGGGTCTGTCAGTGATCCTGGAGCTCACAGATTGATATAGACTAGTTGGCCCGTGAGCTCTGGGGAACCTGCCTATCTCTTCCTACCTGCACTGAGGTTCCAGGACAGTCTGCCCTTTATGTGAGTGCTTGGCGTGAGGCTCAAGTCCTCACGTTTGTATGGCAAACACTTTGCCCACTGAGCTGTCTTGACAGCCCAGTTTTCTATATTACTAGAAAGTGCTAAAGTGGGTTAATTTAAAAATCATATTTAAAGGTAGTCTGTCTTCTATAACATTATAGTAAAACCAGTGTTAGTACTTGGGGTTTGAAACTGCAGCCTTTGTATGAATTTAGGTTCTGTATGATTAGTGATGATTAGTGGCTGTTGTTACCTTTGTTCAGCATATAGGGGCGCATCAAGGACTATTTTCATTGAGATTTCTTAGGGGTCACTTGAAGCTTCTCTCAGCTGGTCTGAGATTCGATCCTTGCCATAAGAAAGCCTGGAAAGAGGGCTAAACATGGATGGTTGGTCTCGAGGCCCAGGCTTTGCTCCTTGGTGTTGATCATTGATTCTCAAAGTTTAAAACTTTCTGGTTGAGTTCATATTCCTTGACATTTTATTTAGCGTGTTCAAATGGGGAAGGTTGTGTGTTTGGCCAGGATACAGAGACTTAGGAATCCTCACTATTTTCGGCAAATGTATATGTGTAGTTTTCCCACCTACAAATAACTGCCTTGAAAAGCAGCTGATTTAAGGAGGACTTCTTTTCATAGGTTCATGATTTTCCCTTGTATTAGCAAAATAACTTTCTCAGCATGAAGGAGGAAGTCAGAGCGTGCTGCATAAGAAGTACAGTGAATGCTGCTGTAAAAGGAGGAGTCCTTGCTGGTAGTGTGTCTCACGGGTGGACACTTTAACTTCTTACCTTTTACTTGTTCATTAATAGCTGAACCTAATTTTTTGACTTCTTGGTTAAAATATAAAAAGGCTGCAGCTGTTAACATTTCATTTTTAGATATTATGTTATTTATCTCAAAACATGTTTTCACATTACATTGAACTGGGACATCATATAGCAAGAAGACACGGTATTATAGATTAAAAAACAATTCAATAGAATTGTTTTGTATTTTGAATAATTGAAAAATAGATTTTAGTTTCTTCTTATTATATACCAAGTAGATATCTTTTCCCTCTTGCATATTCCTTTAAAAGTTTACACTTATCTATTTAGTGTGTGTGCATATATACAATGTGACTTGGGTGGGGATCACAGGCAACTGGTGTGAGTTGGCTCTGGGGCTTGGAACTCAGATAATCAGGTGTGGTGGCTAGTGACTTCACCTGTGAAACCATGTACCCACCTTTTCTCACCTCCTCTTTTGTCACCTTACATTTCTTTTGTGATATTTTTAACAACTGTCCTTAAGGAAAACGGTTCCTAGAATTTTGTTAAATTACATAAAAGAATATAAAAATAAAAGTATTTTCAGCATCCTTTCTTACAGTGTACAAATGGAATTATCTGTCTTGTAGAAAGTGTACTACCATCCCACTGCTGATAGAAAGATCACTACTCTCTAGGAGTCTGAATTCTGAACCCTCAGGACTGTATACCTGTGTGAGCTGCAGTCATATAAGCTGTAAAATGCAGGGCACTCACAATATTATTATTGCATATATTCTTATTATTACTACATAGGAACAATTCAAAGGGCTTAACACAGTATCTGGCGTATATAAACACTTGGTAGTAAAAGTTCTAACAAATGGTCGTTTGTGGTTTTTAATACTTAACCAGCTCTATTCCATTTTATGTTTCGCTAAGGAACAAATATTGTCAGGCCAGCAGTCTTCGACACTCTGCAGAGTAATTTGCTACATTACCACCGTAGCGTTCAGAGAAAAGGACTGTATGTAGAAAAGGTTGCATGTTAATTTGGGGCTTTCTGGCAGTTTTTTTCAATCAGTGTTTTGTTTTTTAAACATTAAAAGTGATTTATGTGCACACCTATGTGAACACATCAGCATAAATCATAGGTGTGCAGTTGCTTATGGAGACTAATAAGGGTGTCAGATCCCTAGTATCTGGAATTTCAAATGATTGTGAGCCCCCTTTTGTATGTCCTCTATAAGAATAACTAGTGCTTTTAACCACTGAGCCATCTCTCCAGCTCTTTCTGACAAGTTCATGATTAACATTTTTTCAAAGAATCGTATTCATTATTTTTCTCCTTGGCTGTACCAAAATACCTGACAAAAGCAAGTTAGGGAAGGAAAACATTATTGAGTCTCACAGTTTAAGGGCACATTACATCACATTGAGAATGGCATCTTGGCAGAGCTAGAGGCAACTCTCTATATTGTATTTCCAGTTAGGGAGCCGAGAAAGATGGATGCTGGTGCCCAGGTGACTTTCTGCATTGTATGAATCCAAGACTCCCCAGCCTGTGGGAAGGTGCTGCCCGTATTTAGAGAGTCTTCTTATCTCAGTGAACCCAGTCTAGGAAACCTCTCACAGGGATGCTCAGAGGCTCATCTCTTGAGGGATTCTAGAGCCTGTCAACATGACCATGAATAGTAATCACTATCATACTAAACTTATTTTCCTTGTATCCTGAAGTATTTCCATTGTCTCACTCAGTTGTAGTTTGAGGGAATTTGCTCATTTCAGTCTACTCTTCCTTTTTCATGGATTTCACATATGAGAGACCATGGTGTCCCATTATGCCCCAAACCTGTGCTTCTGTGCTTTGGAATTTTACCTGGAACTTCCCTTTTACAGCCACAGTGCTGTGCTTGGACTCTGTTCTCGCTGTGACGTCCTCTCCAAGATGCTGCCTCGTGAGCGTGTCTGGCTTCTGTTTCTTATACCAGTGCCTTTACTTTTCTCTGCTTCAGAACTCTAGAAATAGCATTAGTGGTACATTTGCAATAACTCATGTCTAACCACAGCCATGAGACTAATAGGAGATTCAGTGAAATGTGGTTTATGGCTTTTCACATTTCAACAGCATCACAGATTACCGAGAACTCTGAATCCAATTTGCCAAGATGGCCTTAGAGACCTTTCATGGTAATTCTCACGCAAGAATGTTGCTTCTTTGATTAGTCCCCGTGCTTCTTCTTGCCTATTGTGTCCTTCTGGATCATTCCTAGCAGGGTGAGAATGTCTCCATACATCCACCCTACACTGAGCCAGCACTGAACATTGTAAGGAGCTGCCCTTTCTCTACCTCCCGCCTTCTTCACCTCTCTTTCCTTTTCAACCAACTTCATGCTGGCTTTGAGTTTGTAACCTCTCAGAGCTGTGCATCCTCCTGTTTCAAGACCAAGGTTACTCTCATGTTACTGATTCTGATACATTTGTTTATTGCCTGATTGTCATCCCGTTTTAACTTTCAATAGCATTTGAAATAGTGGGACACTGAATTTTGTGTATAAAAAACAATTGTCTTTGTGTCTGGGCATGATGACCCATATCTACAATCCTAGCATTTGGGAAGTATAGCAGGATAAACAAGAGTTATTTAAGGTTGTCCTTGGCTATGTGGTGAGCTTGAGGCTAGACTGAGCTATCTTAGACTCTGATTCAAAAACAAAAGCAAAAAAAATTACATTTTTGCTTCTGTAATACTATATACATCTGTAGCTGTAACTTCTAAATCTTCTTCTGAAAGTAGTCTTTGAATGAAATTCTGAAGGTATTTCCTGGGTAAGCCTTCCACTCCCAATACTTTGCTTTTTGTTCTTATCATGTTTGGTATTTTGACATCTCAATTCACATATTTCTCAGGCATCAAAAACTTAATATGTCAAAAATTGAACTCTGGGATCTCCCATTCCTCCCATGAAAGCAAACAAAATGAATCTTTTGTTTCTGTGTCATTCAGAGGCTCATCCATCTCTTTGGTTTGCTTTTGTTTGAAAGTCACCTTATTTTTTTTCTGTTTTTCAAACAGTAATTTATCTTTATTATAAATAAATTATCCAATATGGGAAATTAAGTATAATAAATGAAGTAAAATTTCTATTAATTCCCAGTGTCATTATGGACATTGAAGAAAATTATTCTAGACATCGCTCTGTGTGTGCGTGCGTGCGTGCGTGCGTGCGTGCGTGCGAGAGAGAGAGAGAGAGAGAGAGAGAGAGAGAGAGAAACTGAATATACATACATAGAAATTAATTCAGTTATGAAGATGGAATCACGAGTGCCACTTTCAATTCAACTGAACTCCACAGGCAGGAAAAGACACCCTAGTGAGATGGAAAGAACTGCTGAATTTCAAATAATTTTTTTTTTCACTTCAGTAAGTACTTTCCTCAGGATCCCTGTAAGGTTAAGAAATAAGATTATGTAAAAATCCTTCAAGAGATCTGATATTTCCTTTTTGGACAGAGCTGGTTGACTCTACTGTGAATAATGAAGACATTAATGCTTCCTCAGGCTCCCATGTCTCTTGTCCCTGTCTGTCTTTGTCTGGCTTACGTTGTTATAACGAAATCTCTGAGGCTAATTATGAAGCATTTTATTTGCTCTGTGGTTCTTTCTTATGGCTACGAGGTCTGAACACTATGCTGTTGGTGTCCAAGCCACAGCCTGTAGCTGTGCTGTGATACAGAGGAGAAACAGAAAGGGCCCTCACTGTGTCCAGGAGGCAGAGCTCAGGTGGGAAGACAGGAAGCTGGAGGGATGTAGACCCAGACTTGTTCTCTTTATTACAATTAGGGTCTTGTAATAAAACTCACCAGGGCCTTTGGAGAACCTAAATGGGCCCATGGGGAACTCAGTTTTGTAGGTGACATCCCATCAGCCTCATCACTGTGTTCTAGGCCCTACCTGTTAGCTGTTGTATCACTTATCAAGCATCTACTAAAGGACTCCAACTATACCCAAGTCATAGCACCTGCTGGGAGCCTCCCACCTGTGCCAGAGGTTCTCGGATTTGCTTAATTCTAAGCCTGCCTTCATCAGAGGCCATCCTTCCCTCTACAGGAGAGAGCTGAAGCTGACCAAAGTGATCGGGGTTTCTTAGTATAGTGCCTTTTATATATAAATACAATTCTTGTTCATTTTGTTGTTGTTGTTGTTTTGTTTTTTGAGACAGGATTTCTCTGTGTAGCTCTGGCTGTCCTGGAACTCACTCTGTAGACCAGGCTGGCCTAGAACTCAGAAATCCACTGGTCTTTCTGTGTACACCAGGCTGGCCCCAAACTCATGGCAATCCATGTACCTCAGTCTCCAGAGGGAATATGTATAATTTCAAAGTTTACACTTTGGAGGCTGGAGAGATTAGCTAATAGGTTAAGAGCACTGGCTGTTCTTCCAGAAGACCTGGGTTCAATTTCCACCACTGACATGGTAGATCACAACCACCTAGAACTCCAGTTCCTGGAAACTTAGTGCCTTCTTTTGGTTTCCACGGGCTGACGCATGGGCATACACATGGTACACAGACCAAGCACTCATACACATAAAATAATTTTAAAAAATCACCCTTCTTTCGTTTACTCTGCTCCAGGTGACTGAACACTTAAGAGCTATGTTCTGTGCTAGAAGAGGGTGATCAGTGGCTGGGAGGTTATTATTCACTCCACCGTACTGTCTCTGGACCGTTCATAAATTATCATAGAGGAAATTAATGCAGGAAAGAAACAGTGATAGTAAGCCTCCTTTCCCTTTTCCCATTTTTGAAAACCAGAGCTAGACACCTTTGGAGAGATTTCTTGATCTATGCCCTCCTTTCCGGTGTCCATTATTTCTTATTTGTTCACCTTTGACTAATACTCTGAGGAAGGCCTTATCTCCCTGAAGCACAGTGCTCCTTACTGCCTCTAGGCCTTTAGCAGTCTTCATTTTTCCCTCCATGCACAAAACAGAAAGGCAAAGCTTGCTGAAGCGCAAAGCTTGCTCAGTGACAGACAGCAGATTCCCAGCCCCTTCCCAATGTGACCTTTGCCTTTAAGGTTGTTCTGAACTTTTCTTACCTCAGCATTTTTTTTAAGACATTTATTTGCAAAATTGGTTAATTAAAATAATTGCCTGAACACTCTCATCTGTTCCAAGGTTTATTAGCAGCTTAGTTTTTCTAGCCATCTGAAACATTTAGAGAAATACTATTCTTAGGCTGTTTTATTTCAACAGAAAAACTGCTTATTTTACTGTAAAAATAAAGTAACAGCCTCATCCAGTATTGTTTTCATTGTATCAGATTGCAAAGCAAATTCTAGTCTGACAAATTGCCTTTTAGAAGTCACATCTTATATAGTAATTCTTAAGTATACATTTTAAACTTAGTATAGTTTAAAGCGTTAATGTAATCCTCCTAAATGCAGTTTCCTTTACTCTCATTGAGGCTGTATAGTATCTCTTATCAAACTGTCAGTTTTCTTCAAAAGAAAACTAGGGAATCTACTTTGTGCAACAGCTTATGAAATACTGGTTTTCTTTTTATTTTTACATTTATGCATCAATAGTAAACTTTGTATAAGAATAGACAAACTTCATGAATAGTTTTGTCAGACAAAAAATGCTTTATTTAGACAACCAAAGATAATGTTTTACAGAAAGGGAACTTTTAAAAATTCTATAGCTGCAAATTCTCTTTTGCTGACAATGTTGTTTTCTCTGGAAGTAATTTGAGATTGCCACGTGTCCAAATACGAACTCATATATGTTGAACAGAGTCCTCTAATCTCATCACATTAGAAGTCTTCAAAAACATTTTGCTTGATGCTAAGAAAACTAAACAATGTAATTCTTGTTAACAACCTCTTACGATGTCTATCAGAACAGCAGAGCCTATGTATCATTTCATGAATGTTCCTTCTGAACATAGGAGCGCCTGCTTCCTGCTGTCACGCACAGCCTGTGCAATGGCATGGTTTTTATAACTTAATTAAGCAACTTTACCTCCCTACAGGCAAGACAACAAAACAAAACACAGGAAGTAATTGTTAACAACAACAAGAAACTGCAGTATGTGAGCAACTCAAATACCCAAGCCTGCCCCCTCTTGGAGCCCCCACTCCCCCAAGATGGGCTAACCTAGAACACAGAACACAAAGCTAGGTGGAACAGCTATGTTTACAGAGACATTAAAACTTTAACAGATTGTCCTTGGGTTCTTGCTGCTATAGTGCGCCTCACAGGCAGAGACATAAGCTGACTCCAGGAAGAAGTCAGCCTGGTATTCTGCTAAGAACCTCAGAAAGAGATCCAAGTGCTTCAGTAGTGCCTTCAGATTCTTCTCAGAGAAGGACATCTTTCCAAGAATCTCTGGAAGTTTTACAAACAGTCGCAGTAAATGTTGTGCGCCATAAATGTAGGAGGGGGGAGGTGGCTGGTGTCCCGGGGGGTAGTTGTCTGGCACAAGCTTCCAGGAGAGGATCTCATTTATTTCCTCAGTTGTCCCTTCAAAGCCAGCAAACATGGCACTCCCTTCCGTCCCCGGAGTGAGAGCGATAGGGGAAGGCGCTGCGCTGTGCACAGGTGTCTTTTGCAAGTGGGGGAACAGCTTGGGCACACTGCGCTTGGCCTGGGGCGAGGCCCGGTCTTCAGCCTGCCAGTGGCAGTGGGTGCTGTGGCGGGTGGATCGCCTGGGAGCCCGCGTAGTTTCGGCTTCCGCCCTGCGCCTCTTGGGGGCGGCTGGCCCCGCCACGGCCTGGCTCTCCGAGGGCTGGGGGGTAGACGGCCCGGGCCAGGGCGCCTCCTGGCTCCTGCCGGCGTCGCTGGCTCGCTCCTCAGTGGGGAAGAAAAAGGTGGAGGAGGTGACCATTTCGTACTGGGCCTGTTCCTGAGGGTAGAGCAGCACCAAGGGGAGCGCGTGGTCGAAGGTGATGCGCAGCCCGTCCGCCATCTCCCGGCACAGGCCCACGCTCCTCTCGGGCGCCGCGCGCTGGGGCTGCGGCCGGCGGTCCCCCGAGGCCAGCGCGCTCGCCGAGAAGTGGCGCACGTAGCACTCAAGGATGGCGCCCACGTTGGTCTGGCAAGGCAGCCTCACCAACCGCCGCCTGCGGTTGATGTAGTAACAGTCGTCCGCCAGCCGCTGCTGGAGCACTTCCGGGATAGGGATGCGCACGGCCCGCTCGTCCGCTTCCCGTCTCGTGTGCGGCTCCACTTCTTTCTTGCCTTTAGGCTTTGGGTCGCCATCGCCTCGATCACTCCCTCCCTCATCCTTGCCCTCACCGTCATCCTTAGGAGCGCAGCCGAGTGTGGCCATGGTGGTCACTGGCAACCCGCCGCGCTCGCCTCTCCGGCCTGGGCTCCTCCGGCGGGCTGCTGCTTTTCTGGCTGGTTCACACTGTAACCTGAGCCTTCATGGGACTTCACAGAGCCAGAGGTTTCAGGCTGTCACCTCCCATCTCAGCCATTCAAATGGATCAGAGTCTGGAACTTTCTGCCAGTTTTCTCTTCCCCAGGAACAATATGACGTTCTCAGCGCTGCACAGCACTCGCGCTCGCGGCAGCGGTCAAGCTGGAAGCGCAGCACTTCCTGAGAGGAATTGAAATTCAGTTCGTTTTCTTAAAGATCAGCCTCTATATGACTTTAGGAGAAAAAGAATAATACCAATTTTAGAAATAAATTCAGACTAGGAATTGGTCATTTTAACGTAATAAACACTGTTGACTGTTCACCTAGTTATTTATCCTCAGTAAACCAGTTTACTAGTTAAATCTGATTAATTTAATAATAAGACAGTTAAAATTACCTTACAGAGATTTAACATCATGAACTAGAATATAACCTTCACTACAAATTCCTCATTTTTAAAATGTATGTACATGCGCACAATCACAAATACCCAAATACATACCTAGTAATTTCTGTTCTTTATATTAATTTAAATGATCGTTGCTGCTAATTGCTTAATCAGCAACTAATGTTTTATTGTACATGTAGAATCTCCAGTGTTTATAAAGTTGGGATTCATGTTCAGTTTAATTAAAACATAAATCTGTGGACAACTATAATTTTTTTAAAAAACAGATTCTTATAATTGGTGTTGGCAATGTTAAAGGAATTGGCACATTTTCAAATTATACATTTCTGTATACCCTCTTTGCGTGTCTCGGTTTATGGCTGTATCCATTATGCCAATTTGATGAAATCTATTTCTTCCATTCAGTTGTTTACTGAGTCAGAAAATATTTAAGTCTCCACCAAGTGCTGTGCTCTATTAGATATTCTGTGTGAGTGTGTGTGTCTTTTGTATTCTTTTTATTTGGGGATTTATTATTATTTTCTACTTTGCTGATTTTTTTCTTCCTCTTCAAGCTCAGGGTGCATCTATACCCCCCACCCCCAGTTGGAAAAGTTTTGTAGAGCTAATTCTAGTACTCTGTCATTTCTTTGCACAATGGTCATTGGCTTCCATTAGTAGTTCTGGGGTTTTGTTTGTTTGTTTGTTTTCTGATACAGCAGTCTTGCTATGTAGCCAAGACTAGCCACCACTGCTAGGTGCTGGGCATTGCAGATGTGTTTCAGTTCACCTGCCAATGATCATTCTGTGCTAACCCTGTGTCTTGGTACCCAGGCTTAAAGCATTGCTTTGAACACAAAAATTCTATTAAACAAATTCTACAACATTCTATTAAACATTCAGATTTGCAAAACATATCAATTCACCAATACGTACATATAACAACAAAATATGTAAATTCAGTGTGTTCCTAGTCTGTTCTTTGTTTTTATATATATTTTGCAAAGCATATTTTGCAAAGCTATTTATTTGTAAAAGCATAAATTAAACTGATGCTCCAGAAAGTTTCAAAACCCTTCTGCAAATCAGATCAGAGTAGGGCTAGGTGAAAAGACTAGCCAAAGTTTCCACTCACTCTTCAGTGCTCATGCAGAGTCCTGGCGGCAAACATCTAACTGTGGCTGGCTTACAGATCAGACGTTCAGTCCATTATCATCAAGGTGGGAGGATGGCAGTGTCCAGGCAGGCATGGTGCAGCATAACTGAGAGTTCTACATCTTCATCTGAATGCTGCTAACAGAATACTGACTTCCAAGCAGTTAGGGTAGGTCTTAAGCCCACACCAATAGTGACACACACCTACTCCAACAAGGCCAAACCTCCTAATAGTGCCATTCCCTGGGCATCTCAATCCACTGGGGTCTTTCACTGCACCTAGGCTGCACCAATAGCCTCTCATAGGCTCTCTTCATGGTGCCAAGCCTCAACTCCTTTTCATGACCCCTTCAGTCCTGGGCCGTCAGCTGCAACTGAGGCTGCACCTTCACCAATGGCCTTCCATGGTCTCTCACCGTGCTAAGCCTCAGCTGCTCTTCATGACCCCTTCATGCCTTCAAAACCAGTACCACCTGGGTGACTCTTATACAATTCCAGCACAAGGTACTACCTTGGGTATCTCTGGAACACAGCTTCTTTGTGCTCTCAGAAAACACTTCCCAGAAGATTTCACGTTAGTGATGCTGGTCTCTTCTTAATCACCACTCATTTCTTCGCTCCAGCTAACCAGCATCAATTGTCCCAGTAGTCCCTTCCATTCTTGACTCTAAAGCCAGAGCCACATGACTGAAGCTGCCAAGTTCTGCTGCTTGCTGGGGCTGGAATATGTCCCCCAACCCCCACCCTGTTCTATTACATTATCACTAGCTTTCTGTTTTCTAACTCCTTCACTGCCGAAGATTGGCTGTCCTGGATCTTGCTCTGTAGAATGAATGACCTGTCTCCTGGGAATAAAGGTGTGTACTACCAGGCCTAGACTTAAGCTTTGCTTCACCTAGAACTTGCTCTGTCCCAGGCTGGTCTTGAACTCAGATATCTGCTTGGCTTTATCTCCTGGGATTAAAGGTGTGTACCACCATTCCAGGGCCTAAATTTAGTTCTTGCCCTAAATTCCCACTTCCTTAATCTGCTATCTCTGAGAACACAGGACTTGGCTCCATTTCACTTCCTAGTGCCCTATTTAATACTCGAACTGTATATTTTATATTTTCCCTTTCTAAGCCTGCTAAGCTTGTTCAAAATGCTCGTCATGAGACTTAACCAGAGAACAAAGTCTCTACTGGGCTTTCTTGAGACTTCCTTTATCAATGCAATTATCATACATCTCTTTAGCCTCAGGTAGACTCTTTAGATATGGGCGAAAAGCAGCCGTATTCTACACCAAAATACCACAAAAACAGTCTCTATGCCACCTACTGAAGTTCTTCTTATCTGAAATCTCTTGGGACAGGTTTGCATAGTTCAAATTACAGCAACAAAGTCTTCCATGTCCCTCCTAGGATATAGCCCATTATGCCCATTTAAAGCATTCCCCTAGCTTTCTAAATCCAAAGTCTTAAAATCCACGTTCTGCCAAACAAAAGCATAGTCAGGCCGATCACAGCAATACCTTAGACCCTGGTACCAACTTCTGTCTTAATTAGGGTCTTACTGCTG
Source organism: Grammomys surdaster (assembly GCF_004785775.1). Classification (NCBI taxonomy): domain Eukaryota; kingdom Metazoa; phylum Chordata; class Mammalia; order Rodentia; family Muridae; genus Grammomys; species Grammomys surdaster. The sequence continues at coordinate 1,538,209 of NW_021604660.1, forward strand.
TGAACAGTCACCAAGACCAATGCAAGTTTTATAAAGGACAACATTTAATTGTGGCTGGCTTACAGGTCAGAGGTTCAGTCCATTATCATCATGGCAGAGTCCAGGCAGGCATGGTGCAGCAGAGCTGAGAGTTCTACATCTTCATCTGAAGGCTGCTATCAGAATACTGACTTCTAGGCAGCTAGGATGAGGGTCTTAAGCACACACCCACAGTGACACAAGGCCAAACAACACTACTCCAACAAGGCCAAACCCCCTAATAGTGCCACTCCCTATGCCAAGCATATATAAACCATCACACAAACTGACTCAGTCCCCTTTCTTTCTTCTACACATGTGTAAATATTGAAAACTTGAAGCTTCTTATTCATGTGCAGACTTGGTGTGCATGCCTACTATTTTTTATAAATTGTGTCCCCAGTTTTGGTTTTTGACTATGAGGCAGGTAGGAAGTTTTCTCCATTGCTCTGAGAGGAAAACTTTTATATCAAAGAAATGAACCACATATGTGAATCCAGGAAATATACAAAAGTGTATTTATGTGAAACATACATTCTATATGAGTAGAGTTTGTAAAGGCATACTTTGTAGAATTTATGATGGTGCACAAATAGATTTAAATGACTATTAAAAATGAAGTGTACTTCATTTTTATTTAATGCACTGAATTAACAGCAGGAGAGAGTGGCAGAGAGAGAGAGAGAGAGAGGTGGGGGGGCTGGTGACAATGAGAAGGGGATAAATTAAGAGTGAAGTGTCTTCAAGTGAGGAGACAGTATCCATGGCCTACCCACCCTGTCGCTCCTGTACCCTAGATGGTGCCTTTCTCCTCACACTAGTGCCATGCAATGTTTTAAAAGAAGCATCCAGTATTTCTAATAAGGAAAGGTAGATTTGGCTTGGGTTGTGCAAAGGATTCTAAGGCAGTAGTAATTCCCAACCTGTGGGTTGTGACCTATCACAAAGTAGCTTAAGACGGTCAGAAATATCTGACACTTACATTACAATTGGTAACAGTAGCAATATCATAGTTTTGAAATAGCAATGAATATAAGTTTATGGTTAAACTACATAAAGAAATTAATTAAAGGTCGCAGCATTAGGAAGATTGAGAACCACTGTAAAGGATCCATTAAATTAAAACATGCATTAGGCTCTATAATATCACAGACTTTATTCAAAGACCTTAAATATTTCACATTGAAGTAATTTTTATTTCTAATAGTGAATGAGAAAAGGGGAGAGGTGGTAGGAGAGATACGACAGGAAAGGAATATGAGAAGAAGAATGGAACAAGGGCAGAAGAGAAGGAGAGGGGTGTGAAACAAGGGTAGGAGAGGACAGAATGGAGGCAGAGCCTAGGGAGGAAGCCAGGGAAAGAGGCTAAGTGGGTGTGTCAATCTTTTGTTTCTTTGACAAAATAACTGACAGAAACTGCTTTCAGGAGGGAAGTGTTTTGACTTGTGATTTCATAGGTTTCAGTCCATGGCCAGCAGCTTTGATCTTCTATAGTCCTTTTTTGGAGAGAGGGCAGGGTGAGGTAAAGCTACTCACCTAGTAGCACTTAGGAAGGCCACAGAAGAGGAGGTGCTGGTGACATGAACCATCACAGGCACCTCTGCGGAGACCTGCCTCCTCAGATTAGGCTCCCCCTTCCAATTCCCACTGTCTCCTAGTTATTCACTCAAGGAAGAATCCATGAAAGGAAATCCAGTGAGTAGGCCAGTGCCCTTATGTCCAGCCACTTCCAAAAAGCCCACCTCTACACGCTGCACTGGAGGCCAAGTCTGTAGCACACAGGAGTCCTTTCCGGGGATGTTTAATATCCCAAATTGTAAGACAATACAAGGTGAAGTAAAGGGAACATGGGTGGATGTGTAATATTGACTATACTATATCTGGAGAAAGAGAACCAAAGTAATGTCTACTAGTCTTAAATTTCTCCTTTTCCTATGCTAGTCCAGTAGGTTTCATTTGCATATGAGGCAGACACTCTTCCTTAATAGTTGTGAGTAAAAATATATCTCTGGCCTAGTTAGTTCACAACAGGCTTCTGGAGTTGGCATCACAGGGACTTAAAACATGGTCAGCGTGAGCTGATGTGCCTCATATGCCAACCACACTGAGACAATTGCTTCTTGGGCTATTATTTTGATCATAGGTAGTCTATGCTAACTGGGACTATCAGAACACACACACAGAAATATTAGCATCTGCTGATAAGCACTGGGTATGTTCTTTCGCTGTATGTAGAGTTATAATAGAAAATCAGATGCTTCTAAATTATCTAAATTACTGGAGTTGTCAAATGAAACATGTTTTGATTGCCTACATAAAAACCTCTTATCTGTGATTTTATTATACGTATATAAATGAATCACAAAATGCCATCAGTTCAATATAAGTAATGCATTCATATATATATATATATATATATATATATTTATATTTATATTTATATTTATATTAGAATGTATGTGAACATTATTTGCTAGCAGGACTCAATTACAGCCTCACTGGAAGTCTTAATGTTTAAGAAGCTAATCCAGAAAGTCGTAGGAATCTGGACTGATCCTGGGTCTGGTTCTTTGCCCTAAATTTCTGTCAGTGTATTCTGAGTTGTTCCTGAGAGCACCTTCACTTTGGTAGGTCCATGTGATGGTTTGTATATGCTTGGCCCAGGGAGTGGCACTATTAGAGGGTGTGGCCCTGTTGAACTAGATGTGGCCTTGTTGGAGTAGGTGTGTCACTGTGGGTGTGGGCTTTAAGACTCTCATTCTAGCTGCCTGGAAGCCAGTGTTCTGCTATCAGCCTTCAGATGAAGATGTAGAACTCTCATCTCAGTTCCTCCTGTGCCATGCCTGCCTGGACTCTGCCTTGATGTGAATGGACTGAACCTCTGGCCTGTAAGCCAGCCCCAATTAAACGTTGTCCATATAAGAGTTGCCTTGGTCATGGTGTCTGTTCACAGCTGTAAAACCCTAACTAAGACAGTCCAGTTTCCAAAATTGTCAGTCTTTCACCAAGGAAGAATTTTATTTCAGGTTTGTAGTGTAAACAAGACAAGCTTGTTTGGGGTGACTAATAGCTGTATGCCTGTGTATTTCTCTCTGCTCACCTGCAAACCATCTCAAACAAAAATCAACATATTCAGCATTACATTAGAGAAAATATTCAGGAAGGAGCAAAGAGCTATTTAAAATATAATCTAGAGCTTAGAGCATAAATTTGTTTATTTGTTTGATCTGAGCAAAAGCAAAGACCTTCTGTGTATAAACTGACATTATCCTCCCTGCAGAGCCTGTTCTGGCTGACAGAACACAGAGAAATGTTATTTCATTGTCTATATCAGCAGTTTTCCACCTGTGGGTTATGGCCCCTTTGGCAAACCTTGAAGTCTAAAAATATTTACATTACAATTCATAACAGAAGCAAAATTACAGTTTCAAGGTAGCAACAAAAATAATTTTATGTTTGGGGTTACCACAACACAACAGTATTAAAGGGTCACAGCCTTGGGAAGGTGGAGAACCACTGGGCTAGATGACACCTGCCAAACAGTGTTTTTCATGTATTTTCATTGAGTAATAATTTAAGTAGTTTAAAAAGTCAACTAATGTGGGAAAGCTTTGAAGGTGAAGAGTAATTCTTCACCCTTCTCTCCCGATTCTCACATCCCACCTGGAGAGGCTCCTGCTGTCCAGTCACTGAATTACTTTCTATGGAATTTATATTTAGGTCTTTAAGTAACTGAATGTATGTATAACGCTGTCTTGATGTTTCAAATTCAGACTTCTTGTCTCTCATCTTTAGGTATATGGTTGATTAGAATTTACATTTCTTCTCCCTTCCTCACTTCAGTTTTTACTATGTTCTTGATGAGATCATCCTTGAAGCCTTACATCATTATGTCTATATAAATATCATTCATTGATGGATTCAGTAATAGTATACTATGGTTGTATTATTCTTCCTATAACTTGATTTTTCTTAAATACCTGTATGATTTTTATAGGTGCCTTATTTTGTATGTATCGTCTAACTAAGTTTTCTTGAGAATATCCCCAAACACAAACCATCCCTCCCTGATACCATATCAAGCTTACTCAGTGCTATTAAGTCCTAGGCCTGAGCACTGGTTCTAACTTAAATTATGTCATTTTCGAACAATCCCCTAAGGTAGTTATTTTCAGGCTCCTTTAAAAAAATAGCTAACACAAGAAGGGCTCTGACAAAGTCAGGTATTTACTTCAGATATTAGTAAATTGTAAAGCTGGCATTTGAATCCGGTCTCCCTGATTCCAGAGACTATAACACTTAACCCATGCATTGCTGAGGTTCCCCATCCCATCATCCCAGTAAAACACACACACACACACACACACACACACACACACACCACACACACACACACACACACACACACTGTATTCATGACTTTTCTCATTGAATGACATAAGAAACACCTAATAGAATCAAAGAGTTTATCTTGGCCCAGTTTGAAGCCAGCCAACCGTGGTGGAGAAGTCATGGCAGCAGGACTGAAGTAGCTGCTTACATCACTTCAGCACTCAGGAAACAAAGTGATGGAGATTGCTGCTCAGTTCCTGTTTTCTTTTTTAGGTAGTGTGGGACCCCAATCTAAGGGACAGTACTGCCCACATTTAAGGTAGGTTTTCCCACTCAAGCCAGTCTCGAAAATCTTTTATAGACATGCCCAGAAGGTTGTCTCCTATGTGCTTTTAGAGCCTGTTGAGTTTATAGTCAAGGTGCCGTCCTATTTTCTGGCTCCCCTCCTTGCTTTGATGGAGCCACTTTCTAGATAAGAAAGGTCCTGAAGAGAAATGCATCAGCACTTTAGTATGGAAGGGCATTCAGAAATAACTCTTTGGATTTACAAGAGTATAGGAGTACTAAAGATTAGCGAGACCTCTCAAAATGAGTTACAACAAGAAGCTGCAGTGAAGTCTGAGACATCTGCCAGTTCAGTCCTGGTTAGTTTGCCTTCAGAGTCCCTGAGGCCGCTACCTCGGCCTGGCAGCTATGAACTTCCAGTTTGCTGAGTTCACTTTGAGAAATGCTGAGATAAGGCCCCTCAAAACTATAGAGTGATTTCTTTTCCTTCCTAAATTTATTTTTTTCTAGAATTCCTAAAATCACTTCTCCGCTTAGTTTTTTTCAAAAGGGATCTGGCAATAATTTATATCGAGTATCGTCACAAAGATGTAATATCCTTAATAATAGTGTCTAATATTTACAGTAGTTCTTGTCAGAAATCGCGAAGTACTTTAGTTTTAGTTCTTTAAGCCTGAGAGCACTAAAATCCCCAAATAAAAGTAACAGTGTCTCACCTAACAGTAAGTAGGTTATCAAAAAGTCCTTACCTGCTTCCCCACAAATGGTGAATTCCAGTTTTTTTCCGAGTTCATTTATAATCTCATCTTCATATATGCAAACACATAGTCTAAATCGCAAAATCAGTACCTTAGATGAGAAAGGAAGTAGAGATGGAAAACCAATGATGATTAGTATAGAAATTCATACTTTACAGAGACAAGCATGCCTAGTACAATTTATTATTATTATTCTCACCATTGGTTAAGATTAGTTTGTTTATGTATTTCATGCACACCAGAAGAGGGAATGAAGTTCTATTACAGATGGTTGTGAGCAGTGGTTGCAGGGAACTGAACTCAGGAAGAGCAGCCAGTGCTCTTAACCACCGAGCCATTTCTCCAGCCCCACCTCTTGCAGTTCTTTCCTCTACAAACTGTGAAGTTTGAACTGGTATTTTTAACTTCCTTACATTACATCTACTTTTTGTTTCCTATTCAGTCCCAGCTGCTTATAGGGTTCTATATCTAATCTTCAGTTCTGTGTCTAAGGCTGTATTTTTGTGCGTTTTGAGCCTCCATTGTGCTGCATTAATCTTGTGTTAGATTTGGGTGCTAGATGAGCGTTCTCAGGACTTGCTAAAGGGGTTCTCTAGACCCTAGGTTACTCTTCATGGCTTAGATAACTGTCCCTACAGCCAACAATTACCTTATTGCGTACTGGCTCAGTGCTATCTAACATATGTCTCTCGAATACCTCTCCAGACCCTTTGTCTCATGAGACTTTTCTAGAGAACCGTAGCATGTCCCTACTCAGCCCAGAGTGGGTACTGACAACAGATCGGAGTCCACCAAAGTCTAACTTGGGAAATTCAGAATCTGGTGCAGGTCAGTGGAGGAGGCAAACTCAAAGGCGCCGCATCTCTGAAAAGCTTACCTCCTCAGCACAGTGAGAATTCAGGAAAGCAGCATCCTGACTGTTCTCTGTAGGAATCCTAGCAACCCGCTGTTCTTTCTCAACCCCAATTGTTGACTGCTTTTGAAGCCCCGGAAGGGAGGGGGTGGGGACCTTGAGAATCTTGCTAGTTTCAGTTTTCACCGGATTTGTCTGGTTTACTTCCTAACTCTCTAGCGCCCCCTTCCTACAGGAGAAGATGTTTCAACTTGGAGGAAATGGCTGCAGCCCCACGGGTGGCACTGCCCCCAGTGACTAGGGCCTTCCCACATCAATCAAGGAAACGCACGGGAGGCCGGCTTGTCCTTTGGCTAATCCGCTGAAGACATTTTCACAGTTAGGGGTTTCCTCCTCCAAAATGTCTATAGTTGGTACTGAGTTGACATAATGCTAGCCAGCACAGCTGCAGAAGGACAGCTTTGTAGCCCCTGCTTCCAGTCTTTAAAACCTGAGGCCTCACCCCAGGACCTATCCCATAGCTCCAGGCTTCAAGGTGATCTGCGGTTTCTGACCTGCAGACTTGCAGGGCTGCTCTCGGCTGATAGTTCTACATCCCAAGAGCTTTTGAGCTACAAACTCTTCCCAGAGCTAAAATACCATAACTGCTCCCAGCCACAAGTATCTTGCATCTACTGAGTGCAAATCTGTTTCATTTAAATCCTTCATGGTGATCTATTTTTAAGTTGCTTTATCCTGTTTAAAGGCTGGTAATTCCGAATTTACAGAGTACTTCTTATTTGTCCTCTTTGCTGTCTGCTCCCTCGCTTCTTGAAGACTGCTGGTTCAAGAGAGAATCTGTCAGAAATGTAATCGGATCTTCACTTATTCAGGCATATTACACTCAGCTATCAAAGAAAGTGGCACTTTTGTAAAATAAGGTTAAACTGACTCTAAGAACACAGTACATTTTATGAACATATAAATTATATGTGCAGAGTAATCTCTAGTTTATGTGAAATTTTCTCTGGCTACAGAAGAAAAAAGATTACTAAGTCTGGCTTATAGATGGTACTATGTGCTGCACCTGCAGTCCCTGTGCTTTTTGACTGTGTATATTTCAAAGAGGGGAATTTTAAAGTATACTATGTACTTATTCCCTTTGTCTGGAAAGATAAGCCTTTCCGTATTGATTTTTATAGCGTTATGGGACTTGGTTGATGAGTAGAAAGGATGGCCTGGGGCTCAGGACACAATCATTAGATGTATTTAAGAAGATGGGTTGAACATAGCACTTCTCACTCTACTAGGATTCAGTGGATAATAATAATAATTATTATTATCCACTGTGGGCACACAGGAGGATCTGATTACACTAAATGGGTCACAGGACAAAACATAAAAGTCAGGAATCCAGGAAATGGACTGGTAGGGATATGGGAGGGACGATAGAGAAGAGAGAGAGACAAGAAGGAATATTGGGGAGCTAGTAATTGGCTTATATCATATGCCCATGTGGTAGTGTCAAAGTAAATGAAAAATCAAAAGAGAAGATCAATGGAAAAGTAAATAGAGGGTTCTCTAAGAATAGCCCCAAATTTTTTTGATGTGTTCATTGTATTTATTGATGAGTTTTATGAACATGTTTTAAGTGTACCATGTGCTTTGCTGTATTCGCCCCCATATCATATTTCTTCCTCTTCCCACTTCTAGTCTTCTTCCTTTCCTCAGATTGTGTCATTCTCTCTCTCTCTCTCTCTCTCTCTCTGTCTCCCTCTCTCCCTCTCTCTCTCTTTCTCTCACTCTCGCACGCGCGCGCACACAGGACTGGGGGGTGGGAGGGAGAAGGAGAATCTAAATAGAATCTAGGATCCACCTGTAAGAAAACATTTGCTACACTGCTTTCGGGGTCTAGCTCATTTTGCTTAACATGATCTCTAGTTGCAGCCATCTTCATTCAAATGATATAAAGTTTTTGTTATAATGGTTGATTAAATTCCACATTATGTATCCATACCACATTTCTTTCCTGTGCATTTGTTTACATAGCCTATGCTGGAATATTGTGACTATTTCAGTCAAGACGGATTGGCAGGGATGGGCAGGTATTGCTGTTGCTTGCTGAATTTGAATATGTTCCCTGGAGTGATACATCTGGATTCTGTGATGGTGTCTTTGCAGTTTTGTGAGGAGCATCCACACCGATTCCTATGCTGTCAGGATAATTTGTATTCCTACCAGCAAAGAATGAGTTCCCTTCTTTCCCCTACACCTTCAACATCCTTTACTCTTACATAATTTCTGAATAACAGCAATAAGATTAATAGAATATTAATGCACTTTTGATTTGCATTTCCCTGATGGCTAAGGTTATTGAATATTTTTTCATGATTATTTTTTAAAGGAGCCTCATGTTGTCTAGATTGACTATCACTCTTTCTGTAGTTGAGGGTGTCCTTGAACTGATCCTTGTGCTTCCACCCTGTCAAGCTCTGGATTATGCTTCCATGCCTGTTTGATGTGCTGCTGGAGGTCAAACTGAGGCAAGCACTCAAACAGCACAGATACAGTCCTGTCCTTTCTTTATTATTGGCTTCTTGAAAACTTATCATTGAAAGCCCATTAATTTACTGGGTTGTTTGTGTTCTTTTATGGTGGCTTTTTTTTTATTTTTTGAGTTCTTATACATAATGTCTCTGGCAGAAGTATAGCTACCAAAGATTTTGTACAGCTGTGTGGGTTATCAAGGATACTTGGTTGTTTCCTTTTCTAGGTAAAAACTATTAAATTTTATGCAGTTTTATTTGTCAGTTTTGGATATTGCTTTCTGTAGCCTTAGATTTTTAAAAACTCAAATGCTTTGAGCCCCTGTCCTCTTCTAGCCCACCATCCAAAGGTAGGGGAGAACAGAAGCTAAATAGGACAAGGGGATGTAGAGCTGCTTACAAGTAGTTCTTTGTGGGGATTCCAATCTCTGCTATCAACATCCCCGCAGTCTAGTTTGGTAGTGTCAGGTTACCAAGAGTCCAGTTCAAAAAGTGTTACCAAACACGAAAAAGCAGTGGCAGCAGGGTCCAGCAGAAATAGCCAGCCTCTGTTGGATCAGCACTAGTCAGCAGGAGCAACCAGAACCAGCCAGAATACCAGGAGAAGTTCTCTGCCATGCCTCTCTCTACAAAGTGAGTATCAGCGAAGAAGGGAAACCTATAAAGAGTTGCACAGCAAGCAGTGCAAGTCACTGTATGCTGGGTTCTGCTTATACTCTCTACAGATATCACGTGTCTTCTCATGTGTCTGCTTCAGCAAAACATCACAAGAGTCTGCTTCAGGGAAGCATCACATGATACAACCAGAAATTTCCAGATTCCAGTATTCAAGGGTATTTTGTTTTGTTTTGTTTTTGTTTGTGACTTTTTTTTGAATTTCAGCCTCCCTCTCCCTCCCTCCCTCTCTCTCTCTCTCTCTCTCTCTCTCTCTCTCCTCACACACATTCTTTAGTAGAAATTTAGGATTTCTTTTTTTTTTTCCTTTTCCTATGAAGAATGTCATTGGGATTTTTATGGTGGTACATGGACCTGGAGATTGTTTTTGACAATGTTAGGGAGGTTCATTTTTGATTCTTTATGAATATGGGTAGCCTTATAGATAAAATAATCCTATACTTAAGAGATCTGTAAGACTGCAGAAAACTAAGAAGTGATAAATTTACATTTGGTGAAGTAGTCTTCTACTTTGTATTTAACCCTACCTTTCTCATGTACCAGAAATAAAAGTGTTAGGAAGAATTCAGAAAGGGGGAAAAGAAATAAGAAAACCTAGAAATAAGCCTAACCAAGGAAGCTAGAGACCCCTATAATGAAAAATTTCAAATACTGAGCAAAGCAATTGAGAGAATGACGTTGCCTTATACGAGTGTTCAGTAAAGGGCTGTTTACTTCTACAAAGGAGACAAAATAATCCACTTATGATGGGGTCACCTTTTCCTCAGCTCCCCATGAGCCTGCCCAAATGGGATGATGGGCACTATGGCCCTGTGAAAGCCTGTAGTTATTTTTGTCAAAATAAGAACAACAAAAATTTTTGTCTAACAAAAGCAATTGGATTTACTCCAAAATTCTAGGCGTTTGTGTGCAGTTCCTGCAGTTTATTTTGTCACACACTCTTGTAGTCCTTAGCCTGTCACTGAAATGTGGACTGTTGTTGAGGTTACCTGCTTAAAAGCCCAAACGGTGGACTTGCTGGATGTGCAGACTGACTGAGATCCAGGTTTTCTTTCTTTCTTTCTTTCTTTTTTAATATATCTGGCTACTGATTCAAACTTTTTTTTTTTTTTTGGTTTTTCGAGACAGGGTTTCTCTGTGTAGCCCTGGCTGTCCTGGAACTCACTCTGTAGATCAGGCTGGCCTCGAACCCAGAAATCTGCCTGTCTTTGCCTCCCAAGTGCTGGGATTAAAGGCGTGCGCCACCACTGCCCGGCCTCAGGTTTTATTTCTGACCCGGGTTGCACACAACTGGCGGAGTTGATAGGTAGTTCAGAGCAATATACAAACAGTACCTGCTGCTCCCAGAGCTCAAAGAGGCCAGAATTACTTAGCACACTACTTTCGTAGTGGTCAACACAAGAAGATCTAGCTACTTGTGAAACATTTTAGAGTTAGTGAAGTTCTCCTGAGATGGTTAACCTTTCAATGTCTTTCCATTAATTAATGTATTTATTCACTTTACATCTGGATTGCAGCCCCACCTCCTTCTAGTCCACCCCCTCACACAGCCCCCCACTCCGTCCCTCCATCCTTCTATCCCTCCATCCCCCTATCCCCTTCTCCTCTGAGAAGGTCAAAGTCACCACTCCCCAGGTACCAACCCACCCTGGCACATTAATAATTTTAAGAAACTCTTCCCCTGTAGTTATTACAACATTTAGAGGCAGCTACTTCCTCCTCACTCAGTTACTACTGTGTTAACATTAGAATAGTCCTTCCTCATGGCTGCATAGATGGTAATGATACCACACTTGGTTTTATACTAAGTTTGCAAAGAACGGCAGCGGCATTTCTGTCCACACCAGCTGGAAGCACATACCTTCTGGTACTCACATTGACCAAGTCATTGGTATGGGGTAAAAACACAAACCGCTGGGGACAACCAAAGTTCTAATTGAGAGTTTGTATTAAGCTGGCATCTGCCTGGAGAGAAACATTTCTCACAGAGCAGCCCTGAATGCTATTACAGGGAGTTTCTTTTAAAGAGAAAGAACACAGAGAAACTCCTGGCTGGCAATTGCAGGGGGAAGCAAGCAAGAAGTTTAACAAGAGCCAAGAACATGCAGTTAGCTGGGACATTTCAACCCGGAACAAAGTTCTAGAACAGAGTTGGGTGCTTTCCCACAGGGCTTTTCAGAGTAGATGTAGAAACCAAAGATGGCTTCAGCTGAGACAAGATGAAGAAACCTTCACCCTGTTACAACATCAGTACGGTTACATTGCCTATGCTGATTCAGTCTTGTAAAAAGAGTTTATATGGATTTAAAATAGACAATTGTTATATTTTGGGGGAATATTATGTACATGAGTACTCTATCTGCATGTACACCTGCATACCAGAAGAGGACATCATATCCCATTACAGATGGTTGTAAGCCACCATGTGGATGCTGGGAATTGAACTCAGGACCTGGAAGAGCAGCCAGTGCTCTTAACCTCTGAGCCATCTCTCTAGTGCTATTGGAATATTTTTGATGTTGATTTTATGGAGTCTCATTTTGTAGCATTGGCTGGCCTAGAACTGACTGTATAGATCAAGTTTGCCTTGAAGGAATATTTCTGAATACAACCTTGTTGTATCAAATGTAAAACAATCATTTTTCCCCTTGATTAGAGTTGAACAAAAATCAAACCTGACATTTTGTTGCTTATAAATCTCATGAGTAAGATTTGAAACAAATTTTCTAGTAATTTTTTGTTTTTTTTTTATGCAGAGAAAATACTAAAATAATATGTATACTTTAATTTACTTTGTTAACTTAGATTTAATATCATATTAGCAAAAATAATATTCTTTTACTCAAGTGGTATTTCCTTCTGTATTTAGTTTATTTGCTGTTTTATACAAATATGCTGGTGTAATTAGTGAGCCATTAAGATTTGTTTATTAGAAGAATGCATAATTAAGTAGCAAATGGTATTAGCTGATCTCAAGTCTGGCAAAAATCTGTATTCTTCAATTATCATTAAAATGTTCTTTCCTATTAGTATTCTGCATCTGCTCATGTGTCATGTACACATACTTTTTATGATATAATGACATACTCTTCCCCATTATCCACTGTAGCTTAACACTTATTTTTAAGAAATATTAAAGAAAATTTAAACATGCAGTTTAATAAACTGTTATAGAACGGTTGCCCATATACTTCTAGTCAAGTAAGAATTCGTTAATATTATTTAACATTGTTTTCACAGCTACGTCTTTTTCCCACTAATAGTAACTATTATTTTTATTTTTAATAGTATTTAATTTTTATTAATATTTTATTATCTAGATGTGCATTATTAAACAACATTTTAATTGTTGTTCCTTGGGCTTTATGCTAATGATAGCATAGACTATATATCCTGTTGTATCTGGATTTTTCTATATAACATGTTATTTAAATTAGTATTACATGTATGGATAGTTTAGTTTAATTATCACATAATATTTGATTATATGACAATGCATGGTTTGGCTATGGATGTATATTAAAGGAGTTCCCTGTTAGGTTTTTTGTTAACAGACAAAGGCCTTTTTAAATTTTGTATTTTGTTCATTACTTTTTTGTCTTTCCTTGTATAAATATCAAGTAGTTTGAGTTGCTTTATAGCTCTGTACTAGGTTATAAGTAGTGGTAGGGAAAGTCCTTTGTTTTTAAAAAAAATCAGCAACAACAACAACAACAACAACAAAAACCTGCCTCCTTTCTGATCTCTTGCCATGTAAGATTTAAAATCATGTCACACTGACCCCACTACTGGGAATATAATTTCCATTGTATTCATTCTCTAATCAATATTGAATGAATTGGCATCTTTATAATACCAAGTTTTCTAATCTATAAACATACTATCTCTATTTAATTAAGTGCATTAAGTATTGTTTAATTCAACATTAACATTTATGGTTTTCCTCCTAGAAGATTTATAGCTGGGGACTTGTTTTCATCTCACTGTGTTTTGTGTTGCATAGTTATCACACTATGTGGCTGCATCCACAAGTGGCTGACTGCATACATGACATGAGGCTAGACCCTTAACCTCTTTGCTCTTGGGTCCTGTTGGGTGAAGTGTTTACAGTGATTATATTTGTGAGGTAGCTACGATGTGAAGTGTGGTACACCTCTCCCAAACTTGGAAAGTAGGAAGCACTTGATAAGGGGAATTTTATATTGGATTATGAAAATACATAAATTATTTGATTAATTCTTTAAAATTATTTTAGTGCACTACTATTACAGTGAAAATGGTTTTGATAGTAATGTGTTGAATACACATTTTTGCTACAGTTATCATGTAAGTAGGATCTGTGCTTCCTTATTGTAATACTTAACATTCTTCAGTCATATACTAATAGCTGTCTTCATACAGATCTTACGCTTTTGATATTTTAAAAGATATTATATGCTTTTCTATTACCAACAAGCCTTCTTTTTTCATGGCAATGTTTAATTGATCATTGCTAGTATAACTAAGTGTATTGAGTATTTAAAGTATCATCCCCCTGGCTTCCCTCTCATATGTACTCATATATGTGTTTATGTGTATATAAATTTCCTTCCACAAGTTCTAGTTGCTTTCTCATTATCAACTGAATTGCAGGATCATACTTTTAGTTCTTATGTGTTGACCATAGAGAGTTTTCTACTGTTTTTCCTTCTCTCATATCCGCGGGGTTTATATTCCAGTATCCACAGTAAATATCTCCAATTTTGGATACTAGTCATAATGTATGGTTCGATATCATACCTATGTGCTGAGATAAAATGAGGTAAATGATTACAGTGAAGTCACTCTGTAAATGTTGCTCCAACACTGGTACTGTGATACCCGACAATTGATCTAACAAGCAAACCAACTACTGCATGCCCAGTTGGCAGGTAGCATGTACAGGCTGGCACAGGTCCTAAGCCATGTAACACTGCATCTCATCATACCACTCAAACACCTAGCCCCCTCTTTAACCTACTCAGCTGGTTCCAGGGCAATCACAGCTGCCGTCTGCACTCAGCAGAAGGGGTTCACAAAGATATGAGCATCATGGGGTTAGTGAGACTAGTGTATGTTTTCCTAAAGACTCTCTTTCATTATGGTAATCCTTAGAATGTCCTGCCTTACACCACTGTCTCATCTAAGGTATGATAGTATATTCTTAACTGATTGCCTCCATCTACCCCTGCCTAATTTCAGACTCTTCTGTAATAGCAGCCAGAATTATCCCTACCTCATGATTGCAGATTCTGACATTATTCTTTTAATTTTTACTGCAGAGCCTTCATGTTGCTAATATATATGTACTTATTCATGTTATGTATTCTATGTTTTAACACATACATGTATTAGGTGATATGTATGTTTTTCAATACACTATACAATGTATAATATCAGATCAGAAAAACTGTGGCATCCCGCTTGGATTATGTATCATTTATGTGTGTTAGGAGCACTCAGAATCCTATCTACTGGTTATATTTTTATTTTTAATTTTTTTGATAATTTCACAATGTGTGACTGTAGAAAGGTCTAGAACTATCACAGTTGCTGATGTTATCTTGATGTTTAGGTCCCTCACATTCCTCTGGCCATGTCTTATCTCCTTTCTGTTTCTTGCCACTTTGCCTACTTTGTTTCCTTTACTGTTGCTCTACTGTGCTAGGAATGCTCCCCACATAGGCTCTTTGTTCAAGCCCTTTGCTCTCTTGACTTGGACACTCTTGCTCATGTCTCTGTGACTTGTCCTCCTTTTGTTCTTTGCTGAGTTGTCATCATCTTAGGGTTCTTTTCAGATTACTTTGCTTGAAATCCCACAGTGATCACTCCCTGGTAGCAGCCCCTTTTGTATCCCAGTGTTAGATGTATTCATTCATGGCTCTACCCTCCAAACTTCGCAAGACTTTGCAGTTTCTGTAACTTATCAGTGAAGCAAACTCATTTTAGAAATGATGAGTGATGCACTAGGAACATCCAGACTGTGAATGCACCCTTATGATCAAATTATAACATTAAGTGCCTATTGTTTGTGTTGATAATCTGTGTGTTTCATTTGCCTAGTTACTATAAGCCCTTGCAACATCTGGTGATGGCAATTTGACTATCTGTCCTGGAAGGTAGCAAACTAAAAAGCCACACGCTACTGTAAAATGGAAACTATGTGTATATACAAATCTTGAGGATGTACAGATGGATATTTTACATTATTTTTAGACATGAACTTATCAACTACAAAATTTATGCTCAAAAATTGAATAAGCAAGTTATAAAAATAATACCAAGATTCTTGTCTTCTATTGATTTTAAGATTTTGGCATTGGATCATCATAGCTATCTTGTTTCCCTGTCTAGGTATTTAGTCAAGTTGACAGATAAAATTAGGCACAATTGGGGTGCATCAGTCCTGGTCTTTCCTTTGTCTTTTTGGAGGTCAGCTATGAGATCCTTTTCAAGGAGTTGGAAGGACAGGACTAACTATGGGCTGACTTGAGTTTATTTGCATTTAACTTTATTTTCTGTCTTGTGAATACATTTTTCCTTCTTTTCAGTGTTAAATGGGAATGGTGGAGAACCTTTCATAGCCATCTGCCTTTCCCAAGAATTTCCTGTCCATTGTTAGCTAGACTTAACAGAAGGCAGACTATTCTTGCCTGGCTTACTACAACTTGCCCTAGAGCCTTTCTTGCGCCATCACTATTACTTCATCTGTGTTTCAAAGCAAAATGTTCTTGTTTGTAAGTTCTCAGACTCCTGAGAATAAGATGTTTCCCTTTCCTGGAAATGGAGGACAGTGGACTGTTTGCTCTTTTGTAACCTCAATGGGAATTTTCTCAAACAACGTGGTTTCTCTGGATTTTATGTTTCTGTCATGAATTGCATCAAGGCAGACTTTAATGTTATAGTTGGCTTTTTCTCCCCATAACGAATTACATTTGGTTGCAGTATAAAGTCCTTTTGATTTATTATGTAGTTAAATTTGCTTAACTTTGAGCTACTACTGGCGGTTGCATGATTTTAAAAATCTTACGTCATACATTGGACTTAAGTCTTCATCGCCAAGTGAGGATTTGGTTGAGTCCTGATTTTTTTCATAAATAGAGTTGCTCCAGTTCACATGAATCATCTCACTGCCCACCTAGCTACTAAGGGCCCCTCCCCTTTCATATGTTAATTGAGGGCGAACTTGATGGTCATTTTTATTGTCAATTCAGTAGCCTAAAAGAAGAAACAGGTTAACGAATCATTTTCTTCTAGTGTGTGTGCATGCATGCATCATCTGTCATCCTTGATTCCTCTTTTGATACCACATGTCTAGTCCACTAGGAATTCCCATGTATTTACTCAGTTATTCCTGCCTCTCAGCTTCACTCCTCTGCAACTGACAAGCCACTGCTTTGAAGACTTGGGCATACAGATGAGATGGGAACACAAGCCCATTGTCCCCAACCCTTGCACACATAAGATAAGTCTATGATCTTACCCTTGTACCCAGCTTCCTGGCATAAAGGCTGTGCCAGAGCAAATCACATGATGAAGAACTTCTCACCATCTCCTGAGAAGTTTCAAAAGTCAGAAAATTTGGGGGTGGGGTTTCACTCTCCAGTTCTCCTGTCATGTCGTACATGGCAGTGGCAGCTCTCTTTCTGCCCCCATGTATCTCTCTCTCAGCTTTCTCTCCTAATGATCCACTCTCAAGGTTTTTACAGGGATTCTATTCTCATTCTCTCTCTAGGCCCCACCCTATGGCAGGCACCACCACACTGAGCTGTCCTTTGTTTGTTTTGGTTTTTACATCGGCTCTGAGGACTCACCTCAGATCCCTATGAGAAGAGGCTTCTCGTTGTCCCCGACCTTAACTCCTTTATGCACTATTTTTAATAATTGTCGCTGGCTGACCTTGAGCTTGCTTTATATTTAAAGCTGTCTGTTATTTACCCTTTTTCCTTTCTTTGTGGTTCGGATCTGAGCGGTTCAGTCTTTAACTAGACGTCTAGTCTTCTGTGTCTCCATCTGTATTGAATCTAAACAACAAGTGATGTTCATCTCTTGACTTCCTAAGCTGAGCGGAACCTTTTTCTGAACTAACCTGGTAGACTTTACTTTGGTTTTATATGTTGTGAATCATTGTGGCCAGGTTCTAGGCAATGCCATTCAACAGCTATTTTTGGCAAGAATCTTACTTTATTTATGTACACCTTGAATAGGCAAAACATGAAGTTGTGCCAAGATATGAAATTCATATCATTTCTGAAGACATGAAAAGGTAGTGATAGTTTAGTGAACGTCCATGTAAAAGTCATAATCCAGCAATATTCTATATTATGATAGGAAACTTTCGGTGTCTCCCTGGCCAACAACTCATTAGGGAAATCTCTGTCACCAAACAGTAGGAATCTGGTATATATAATATGCTTTCTTTTCCCTACCTCCTTCCAGATTTCCCCCATTTCCCTACTTCATGTTCTATCTTTTTCAAGAGAACAAAAGCCAAAGATACAAACCAGATAAACTAAAAACAACAACCAGCAACATGAGAGAAAACAAAAAGCACACAACAAAACATGGAGTCCATTTTGTGTTGTTCATCTATTCCAGAGCATGAGGCCTGCCCTGAAGTGTGGTTGACATACCCAGTGACACTTCATTAAAGAAAACTGATTTTCCCTTTGCCAGTGGGTATCAATTATGGATAACTTCTCTGTTAGGGCTGGAGCACATGTCTATTTCCTCTTTCAGTGCTGGGGCCCTGTCTGGCTTGAACCTGTGTAGGCCTTGTGCATGCTGCCACAGTCTCTGTGCATGCACATGTGCATCAGTCCTGTTGTGTCTAGAAGGCTCTGTTTCCTTGATGTCATCCATCACCTCTGGTTCATTCTCTCTTTCTGCCTACTGTCCTCTATAGACCCTGAACCTTGAAGGGAGGGCTTTGGTGACAATAACCCACTTAGAATTGAATGCTTCAAAGTCTCCCACTCTCTGCACAGTGTCCAGTTGTGGGTCTCTGTGTTAATTCCTGAAAGCTGTGGGTTGGGTGAGGCACAGATTTCTGAGGTTTCTGCTTGACATCCTAATGCTTCTCATGTCCAGAAAAACAGTTTTGATACTACCATTTCCACACTACCATTTTATTTAGTAAGCAGAATGGCTTATGTTAATGGCAAAATCATCATTTCATCATTCCTTCTGTAATTACTTATTGGAAAACTTTATGTTTGTTTGTAGTTTTAATGGATTTGCTAATGTTCTGAATCTTTAGGTAACAGTTGAACTATATTTGTTGTTATTGCTATTGTCTTTTTTGGTTTGTTTCTTTTTTGTTATTGTTTTTGTTTTGCTTTGTTTGGGGCGACGGGATCTTCTATATTCCAAATTGACTTTGAATTTATGCCCGTCTTCCTGTCTCAGCCTTTGAGTGCTAAGACTATCAGTACCCACCACCTAGCCTGGCTACAAAGAATGTCCTCATAATTTGTGATGGTATAGATATAGTTTAAAAAATCTGGATTAAACATTAAGAATTACTTCTGAGCAGAGACTACAATTGTAAATATTTAAAAATAAATCTGATAGGTCAGTATTTTAGCTCATGGATATATAGTCCCAGCCCTTGCAAAGCTGAGGCAAAAGGATTGCTGCACATTGGAGAGCAGCGTGAGCTTCAAAGTGAGTTCTATGCCAACCTGGACTACAAAGTGAGTTCCAGGCCAACCTGGGATGCAGAGTGAGACTGAAAATAAAAAGCAACTTGAGATAACCATTTAGATATTCTTATAATATTGATTGGTATCTCAAGGCTCAGGAATTATTTGAAATCTGAAGAATGTCCACACTGCTTTACACAATTGTTCCTTTTCTCCTCTCTGTAGGCTACTAAGTGTGGTGTGCTGTGATCTGGATGCACTTCTCTTACTGGAGGCTCAGTATCAAGTATCTAACATGTTATTACATGCTCAAGAAGAAAATACCTTTGAGACCTCAGAGAACCACAGGTTAGAAAAAAAACACACAAACAACAACAACAACAACAAATAGGGCAACATTAGAACAATACAGTCAGCAGGTTGCCTTACATGTTATTTCAAACTAACTTTCTGTTGGAATTACTGTGTTTAAATGAAGGAGTAGAAAACCATTTAAGCATGAATGTCCCAGAAAGATAATGGTATATGTTTTTGGAGAGTATTATATGTAACGTTTGCTCCTTTTGTCTTAGTATTTTTTACTTTGGTTTTCACAGAGGTGTAGTACTTTTAAATTCACATCATTTTGTTCAATGACCCTTTGAATACAATGCTTGGTTTTACATCTATTTTAGAGCCACACTGTCTCCAGTTTCCTAATTATGTCAGCTTGTAGCCATGCATTCTGATTATCTGCCAAGTGAGATTTAGATCTTCTTTTTCTTCCTTATGAATCACACTTGCCATTACCTCAATCTGGCTGACATTTATAGAACACACATTCAGTAGCTGTCATTGCTCTCATGTCTACAATTCAGAACATAATGGGATACCTCCTTTCTACCAGGTCATGGGGAGTTATAGGGTATCTCATCGGATGTTGAGGTTTACTATAGACAGGAAACATCAGAAGCATCAGAAACTTCTCATCATCACCGTTTGCGTTGTAGACTTGGGCCACTGTAGAACACAGGCAAAGCTTTTGTCTCCTTGCTTGTCAGCCTAGTTTTCAGTGGCTGAGCTGCCTCTGCATTCTGGGAGTTTTCTTAGAGATGCAGTTCAGTTACTTCAGAAATAATATGGGTCCTAATCTCATTTCTGTAAGTACAGGATCATTTATCAAGGAAATACTCTTATTAATCTCACTAGTCTGATGTCAACTATCAATCAATTGCTTCCTCTTTACCAAAGAAGTGATAATATATGTATAAAAATGAATGTAGCCTTCTGTACTGTAAATATGCTGATGACCAGTATGTTTTGCAGATACTTTTCTGGTTCACTCTGAGTGTATATGTGGTGTGTTGTGTATGTGGTGTGGCGTGTGTGTGTGTGTAAGTGTGTGTGTGTGTGTGTATGTATATATGTATATATGTATGTATGTATGTATGTATATGTTTGTGTGTATGTGTGTATGTATGTATGCATGCATGTAGGTATATGTGTTTGTATTTCTTTGCAATCTAGTGACATGATGTAAAAAATCAAACCTTATTCATTTAAGGAAAGAGCAAAATTGATGTATATTCTCTTTTAGGAACTTTATTATTGATGGCTTATCAGTAGAGAGAAATCACGTTCTCGTAAGGATTAATCTCATTGGTGGACCTTCAGAGCGGATTTTGCCTCCAAGGATGCTTGAGAAGGTGAGTGAAATATTTTGACATGTTTTAGAGCAATGCATCTGGTTGAAGTGGCACTGAGCAACATTTTCCAACTGACTACACACCAATATTCCACTTTTGTTGCTTAACAAACTTTACAAAGTGGATAAACTGATTCAAAATAAGAATAGTATTGTCTCCAAGAGCTCACGAGTCCCCATTGTGTATGCAAGAGCAGTAGATTATTATTTTATTACATACTTGTCTTTGTTCTGTGTGTCCTTGAGTATTTGAACTGTGAAGTTTGTCTTTGTTACAGTCCTTAACTCCTGTATATTTACTCTCGTATTGCCTTATGGAGTCCATATGGTCTTTATAGAGGAAAGCTGTGCATAAGAACTTCCTTTCTGTGACTACTACCCTGGAAAAGATAACCTACAACTCATTGGCAGAAGAATAATAACTCTGTGGGCCAAAAGAAAATACAAGGCCTTTTAAGCATTGTTTTCTTTTCATGGAAACAAAGCAACTCTATCCTTATCAGTCCTAGTCACAAGAATAAGATCATATGTCCAAGTTGTTTGAAATTTTATTACATTTTGTTTATTGACTTTTGGGAATAGTCAGTCATAATAGCAAATAACTTTTGACTAATTGGACGAGATGTTTATGAACAAAAAAAGGAGTCAGTTTAAATAAATGATACTCCAAAGTTCAGTATCCTAACCCAGCTCAAGTTATCTGTTGTGTGTTTAGGGCGATGACCCATATCCTTGGCCAATGTTTTCTTCATATCCATTGCCACAATGCTATCTGCCAGAAGGTCCACGAAGTGCTGATATAAAACAAGGTAAATCTTTCCTATCAAATGATCTTCCAATGCTTTCATAACTTGAGAGGCTGTGAGGAAGTTAAGTGCTGATTTCCATTCAGCACGCTGCCTCTAGGCTTTTCCATTTGCTCCTGGTTTATTGTTTAGCTAGTAACTGTATGAGGTCAAAAAGTACTACTTGCAACAAAGGCACAACCAATCTCTTCATTAGCAAAAGATGTTTGGTTTAAAGACTGAATTGGTAGTGACTACAGGGACAGCCCAGCAGCTAAGAGCACTTGCTGCGCTTGCAGAGGACCCTGGTTCAGCTTCCACAACCATCTGACACTCCAGCTCGATGGTCTCTGACACCCACCACTGGCTCCCAGAGCATTCAACACACATGTGGTACAGGAAGGCCAAACACTCATACACATAAAATAGATACGCCTTTAAAATCTATTTATTTTAGAAATCTAGATCAGTAGGTACTGATTAGTTAAATTCTGCAAATGTAGAAGTTTGTTTATCGCAGTGTTTGTTTTAAATAACTGCTGGGTCTACATGAATCCTGTGTACTTAAATTTGAATTATAATGGGAAGTATTTTATCCACCTTTGGAGGCATCATCACAAATGGATGGTTGTACAGCTTTTCAGTGTAACATGAGTGAAATAGACAAAGTAGTGTGCTAGCATAGTATATATAATCAAACTGCCTTGCTAAAGAAAGTGTTTTATAAAAAGATGCGGGTAGTTCAGACTGTGTGTGAGCTTTGGAGGGGAAAGCAACAGTGAGCAAAGGCAAGGCTCATGCAAAGGAGCTGAGCTCGATGACATCATACACTGCTGGGGCTACGCCAAGAGGCTCTAGGCCAGGAAATTCCTACAAGAATTATGAGGATCCACGATCAAACTTTTCGAAGTCAATTCTTAACATCAATATCCTGAGCTTTATAATGCTGTCAAACTTACACTGGAAAGAAATCATGTGTGAAAGATATATTCTACATTCACTTTATGTGCTTTCAAGTTTTGACTTTGGGTTTCAGTCTTGCATGACAAAATCTATTACTTTTTCAGACACTTGGGAGTAACATTGTACATTTTCAGGAGGAGGTTCTTGCAATGGTGCCTTTGGATGCTTCCATCCTCACTCCCATCCTTCAGGGAACTCAGGCCACTTTCGGGTGTTTGCTCTGAGTCTTTCTGTTAGGTTATTTATGCTGTAGCTTTTGTCTTTAGGTTATTAACCTGCATGCTTGCTTCTCTGCTGTGCTTTTCATAAATACTGAGTGCATGGTGACTCCCTGGGAATTATAAATAACACATCAATACTTGTTTGTTTGTTTCATTACCTCGACCTTTTTCTTGGTTTTCCTTCACATAACACAGCACTGTTTCCTTTGCTAAGATTCATTTGGAGAGAGACTTTTCCTTATTATGTTTTGAATACCAGACTCACTGTCAGTTTTATTAGCTGACTTCCACCTTTATTAATTTGGGTCTTCAAAGTATTTTGGGAACTTGAACAAAGGAAATGAAAATTAAAAAAATATAAATAGATATTTCCCCAAGGATAAACATATCCATCAGTACCTAGGAATCAGTACTGATGGAAATGTGTTTTTACTCCATTCAGAAGTGATTTATAAAAGAGCAATAATGGATTCATGTTCTGCCAGCAGGTGCCAGAGAGTTGTAGGGTGTTTCCAGGTCAGTTTACTTTCCTGTTCTCTTAGATGAGTATTTTTGCAACTCTTTTCTCTCTTCCCCATTCTCCATCTTTCCTTTCAACAATAACCAAACGTCTCATTTTGCTGGACTAGACAGGGTACGGAGCATCCATGTGTTACTAGTGCACATCAACCCTTTGACTGCCCACACACCTGCTTAGTCCTTCAGTCAGAACTGGGAATGCACTAGCTTAGCTGATTCGCAAAAGTCAATGTCAACATCCTCCTTGCCTCCCCTCAGTGATAGTGATTCTTACACTTCTTTCTTTGTCTCTCATTTTTGGATCTTCATCCTATGAGCCTATAATGCATCCATAATTTCCTGAGGCTATGCTTCATAAATTGTGTGTGTGTGTCTGTGTGTGTGTGTGTGTCTGAATGTGTATGTGTGCATTGAGTTGAGTAAAATAAGCCAGGCAAGCAAAGGTAAATATACACATAAGAGTGAATATATTCTGTTTTTCTGGAGGACCCTCTGATACTCTTCAAGATCCATAGCATAGTTGGATGGAGTTCACTCTTTGGCCTTCATCAGTATTCTGCCACAATTACCTAGTTTTTTCTATTAATGTGTATTAATTGTACAATGTAATCAGTTTCCTTAGGACATATTAATACAGGTATATTTCAGGTAACATGAAGATTTTCTGTTCCATGTAAATGACATATTTTTTTCCTTTGTGGTTAAATAAGACTCACTTGTGTATATATACCACTATATCCTTAATTGGCAGGCATCTCTGTTGGTTCTGTAGCTTGGTTTTTGTCAATTCTCTGTGGTATAAAAGGCTATACAATGTCTCTGTATGCTGACGTAGATTCCTTGAGATATATGGTCAGGAATGGTATACCTGGATCATACGGTAATTCCATTTTTAATTTTTTGAGGAATCTCCATACTGATTCTATAGTGACTGTACCAGTTTACATTTCCATCAACTAGGTTTAAGAATGGCCTCCTACTCACTCCCAATTCTAGATATTGGGAGCTGGCAAGCAGGAATGGGGGTTGTCTAGTAGGCATGGTGCTGAGAAGGTCCACAGGATGAAGGAAAGTTGAGTCTACGATGACAGTCTGTGGATTCAGGGAGTGGAGGCAGAGAGGCAATACAGGACCCTGCAGTTGGCCTGCTATGCAGCTGGAGGTGACAAGGGGCATTAGAATTGGAGGACAGGCAGAGGGTGAGGATTGCTACCTGATTCCCTGTGTAACCAGTGGGCTTCCTGGGAGACATTGCCATTGGTGTTGAAAGATGAGACAGAATTTGTAGAAGGGAAAGGTTCATAGGACAAAGGGAAAACCATAGAAAATCTATTTAGTCCCTTTGCATTGGGAGCAGAGAGGAAGAAGAGGGTCCAGCAGTCAGGCTGCTACTGACCTGGGGGTAAGACTGGAGAGGTGGGAAGGAAGGATAGCAGGCCAAGTGAAAAGTGCTTACCTATTCCCTGGCTGGAGTGGCCCTGGTTGCCAGGGAGGCACCCCTGTTACTGATTCTCAAATCATAGATAGATGTCTTGAGCTTCTTTGCTGTTCCTGAAATTTTGTATCTCTTGACCAGTGTCTCTCCCCAGAGCATCTCCCTTAGCCCCTATCACTTCTTTGTCAGTGTGCTTCTGAGGCTTCAAAGTGAGGTCATGCAGTATCCATTTGTTTTTGCCTGGCTTATTTACTAAGCATAATATCCCAGAGGCTGACCTATAATGTCACAGTGGCAGGACTTAGGTTTTTTAAAAGCCTAAACTCCCTACTGGGCCTTTCCCACAAGCCACAAAGAAAGTGTTTCTATCTATCTATCTATCTATCTATCTATCTATCTATCTATCTATCTATCTATCTATCT